>NC_035164.2:14860294-15087794 GCF_001659605.2 Manihot esculenta | reverse complement strand
CCATGATTCCTTGAAGATAAGGAGAATGAGAAATAAAATAAGCACCCTAATAGTATTTGAAGAGTCAAATATCACAGACCAGGGGATGATCAAACAGGCTATAGTTGAATTTTATCAGAACCTCATGGGGACTGCAGTGGCTAATAGTGAATATGCTAGTATGGATGTTATAAGAAGTGGTCGGTAGTGAAGGATACAAAAACCATGGAGCTCTGCAGGGATGTGACTGATGAAGAAATTAAAGTAGCTATGTGGTCAATTGGGTATGGTAAAGCGCTAGGAATTGATGGGTTCAAAAGTTACTTTTTCAGAAAATCCTAGGCCATAGTGGAAAGAGAGGTCATAGAGGCCATCAAGGAGTTTTTCACTACTGGTAAACTGCTGAAATAGCTCAGTGTGACCACTCTCACTATCATCCCTAAGACAGAGAACCCTACTGGGCTGACTGACTATAGGCCTATTGCATTTTGAATTGTTTTATACAAGGTGATTACTAAGATCCTAGCTGGGAAAATGGGGAAAATATTGAGCAGAATTGTAAATTGCAGTCAATCAACATTTATTCCTAGAAAGAGGATTGTAGATAATATTCTTCTGGTCCATGAACTGGTGAGAAACTAACATAGAGCTAGTGGGCCTCCTAGATGTGCTATGAAGGTTGATCTTAGGAAGGCTTATGACTCAGTGTGTTGGGACTTTATTGAAGTATGTTTTGGGGTCTGAACTTTCCTAGTAAATTTATTTCATGGATCATGCAATGTGTGAGGACTCCTTGGTACTGTATTCTGGTTAATGGTAGTATTGAAGGTCTTTTTTTGTGGAAAGAAAGGTATAAGGCATGGGGATCCTATTTCACCTCTTCTGTTTGTTGTGACTATATTCTACCTCTCCAGGTACCTATCAGCAAATATCCCTCAATCTTTCAGATTTCATAATAGTTGTAAAGAAGTGAAGCTAAATCACCTGTGTTTTGCTGATGATCTATTTCTGTTTAGCTATGGGGATACAAACTCTGTGGGTTTCTTGGCTGATGCATTAAAGCATTTTGAAAAATATCAAGGTTGCAAGTTAATGAAAGTAAAAGCTCAATTTACTTTTCAAGTGTCAATGAGCAAGTTAGAGAGAAGGTTTTGGAGAAGCTGAATTTTAGAGAAGGAAATCTTCCTGTTAAGTATTTGAGATTACCTTTGGTCTCCACATCTATAAACAAAGAGCACTGCCAGAAGCTAGTGGACAAGATAACTGCAAGAATTACATGTTGGGTTAGTAATCATTTATCTTATATAGAGAGGGTTCAGCTGGTTAATTATGTTCTCAGAAGTTTATATGTATACTGGTATTGTGTTTTTATCTTATCTAAGGCAGTGATTAAAGAAGTTGATATATAAGATAGACAAAGATTCCTTTGGACAGGCGGATCAGAGAGTAAAAGGGGAAGGAATGCAGCCTAAGAAGGTGTTTGTAAGCCAAAAAAATGAGGAAGGCCTAGAAATAAAGGATTTAATTGCATGGAATAAAGCTGATGTGGGTAAACTTATCTGGGAACTGTTAACTGCTAAGTCACCCCTTTGGGCAGAATGGGTTAAAAAAACAAACTGAAACTCTTTGAGTTTTGGGGTATTACCAAACCCATGGATGCTAGCTAGGCTAGAGGCACTTGGTTAATCTAAGGAGTACTTTTAGAAACTTTTACCAGTACACTCTAGGGAAGGGGGAGGTTTCTTTTTGGTTTGATCCATGGTTGGAAGGAAAGAGCAGTATAGATAGATACCCATCCTTAATCTTTGTCGATGCAGATATTCCAAAACAAGCGAGAGTGAAAGATCATCAGAGAAATGGAAGGTGGAGATTACCTAATCAATCTGATGTAATTTCTGAGGAAGCTTAGAAAAAAAAATAAAGAAGTACAAAATACATGAAGACCTTGAGGATGGAATAAAATGGAGCTTAACTTCATCATGTCAGTTCTCCATAGCTAGCGCTTGGAAAGCTATAAGGAGCAGAAATGTGAAAGTGACCAAGTGCAAACTAGCTTGGGGATAGGTTGTTATCCCTAGGCATGGCTTCATCACATGGTTAGCTTTAAAAGGAAGGCTTGCAGTTAAAGCTAGGCTTCAAAAATGGGGAATTATTGAAAATGCTGCATGTGCTTTATGCTACCAAAGGGAAGAGACTATCGAGCATTTGTTCTTTAACTGTTAGTTCACTAGCAAGATCTAGAATAATGTTTTGTACAGATGTAGGACAAATAGGACAAATAGAACTGGTTTGAGATGGAGGAGAGAGATCAACTGGTTCAGTTAAAAAGCTATTAGAAAAAGTCAAATTGCTACATACAGAAGGGTTGCTTTCAATGGTACAATTTATTACATATAGCAAGAAAGAAATAAAGTTGTATATGAAAATAGTGAACCAAATGAAATGCGAGTGATTCAGAAATCATCTAGTATGTTAGAATGAACCTAGCAAACTCTTGTGGATCAGTGGATTGGAGCAAATGGGTATGAGTATGGTTGCACACTCCCAGGTTATTTTCTGCTACAGTTTTTGGGTGATGTATCTTACTTTGAAGTTGCACCTAATATGATCTATTCCAAAATTAACTTCCTATGGCAAAGGATGGAACGTTGTAGTTTCTTGACTCTTCTCCCTTGGCAATGGAAGGTTCTGTTTGCGAGTCTTAAAGTTGGTCAGGCTAATAGATATGGCAATGGATGATTTTCGGTTTTTGTTATTTCTTCAAATGAGATGTTTGATGGTTGCTACTACTGTAATGGGTTACACCTTTATGTTTTTTTTAAAGCTTAACTATCTACAGGGATGGAGTTGAGGTGATTCGACCTGGAGTTCTGTGTGTGTGGGTATGCAATGGTGGTGATCTCCTGCAATGAGGGTTTTGATGGCAAAGAAGCTGGAACTTTTATTAATTTGCAATGTTGATATGAGGTCTTAGTATTTGATGCTTATGATTGATTTCTTTAGATAGGTTTACTGTTTGTTTGATTTGATTAATTTCAAATAGGTACGAGTGAGTAAGAGTTCTATGCTGTGAGGCTTTTGTATATAAACAGGTGTCCTAGTTGTTTTGTACAATTTAGTTTTTTTGGAAATAAAATGAGTTATTGATAAAAAAATAAAATATAATAAATTTTAATTAAAATAGAAAAATAAATCTTAGATAAAATAGGAAAATTAAGTGATCATATTTAAATAAGAAAAATTAAATTTAATTTTAATAATAAAAGGATAATAATAATAAATCAGCTGTCATCACAATACAGAGTCATGTGATAAGAATTTGATAAGTAGAAAACGCTATCCAGCCTGAGAAAAAAAAAAGACTCGGATACCTTAACATCCAGTTCATCATCAAGACTTGCCCTTTATTCGACAGGGTGAGTCTCGACATGAAATTACTGTTATTAGGCACAATCTAGTGTATCCCCATTATGCCTATAATAGTGAGATTACTAGCCTATTGGCTAGTAATATCCCTTATCAAGCAGCCGGCTGCGTCATCGCTGGATTATTAAAAAATGTTATATTTATCTCTCATTCTTGCAGTATAAAAAAAGAAGAATCACAAAGGTAAATATATGTTATTCTTGGACACTATTCAAATTCTAAGCAATGCATTGTATTCTCTCTATTTTTCAGTATACTGATTTGAGTGTCAGAGTAGTTACCATAGGTACCCACCACCACCTCCCCTTCTTTTCCTTACAAGACTAGCCAATCGCAGCACAACTCTGTTTTCTGGTTACATCATTTAGTTTTATTGTCGGAAAATCCATTAAATTCTTTCTGTTCATTTGGATTAAAACTTATCTCTTATTCTTTTTCTCTCTAAAAAAGAAACCTCTCCTCTCTATCTCTTGAAATTGTCAAAATTATACATGTCATTACTGAAGGACCTGAAAAAGGCAAAAAAAAAAAAAAGATAAGCAGTAGCAGAAGGCGTCCAGTCAGTTGATCAAGAACTATTGACCAAGTAAGAGGTAAGATTTCAGTTCTGCTAACAAAGCGATTGGATTCTTTCAAAACAACCCACTAGTCATTAAGATCTTCCTGAACCAATACGAGGTAAGGCGAGTATTGGTGAATATAAGTAGTTCTATTAACCTTTTCATTTTAAATATTTTTAACAAGTTAAGGTTGGATAAAAATAGCCTTGTTAGAGTTTCCTATCGTTTAGTAGGATTAGGAGTTAAGACCATGGTAGTACTGGATACTATCAACCTCCCCCTAGTATTGGGTGATAAAAAGTATAGGCGAGAGCTGTATGCAAAACTTGTGGTGGCAGATATTCCATTTGCATACAATATGATACTCGACCGTCCACTCCTTAATTGTCACGGTATCGTTATTAATATAGATGTTATATGTCTTAAGCTTCCAGCTCTAGGGAGAATAGCAGTGGTCCGAGGCAATCCGAGGTTGGCCAAAGAAGGTTACAGACACATAGCAAAAGTCTTGGAAAAGCAACCATGCCCATCGAATTGCTAGAAAAGCCGAAATCTCACGTAAAGTTAGAGCCGGTAGACCTAATAGAGGATGTCCAAATAGGTAAAGAGCAAAAGGTACGATTCAATACTGTGTTAACCAGTCAAATAAAGGCTCGTCTAATATAATTCCTAAAGAGCTGAGTAACCACTTTCTTTTGGTCTCCAAAAGATGTAACAGGTGTAGATCTGGATCTCATCACCCATAAACTATCTATTGACAAGATCGTCAAACTAGTCCAACAAAAGAAAAGAAAGTTTGCACTAGAGAGGTAGAAGGTGATAAAAAAAGAGATTAATAAGCTTTTGGGTGCAAGATTGATAAAGAAAGTCGAGTATCCCATATGGCTAGCCAATGCGATCCTTGTAAAGAAAGCTAACGAAAAGTGGAGAATGTGTATGGATTTCATTGATCTAAATAAAACATGTCCAAAAGATCATTACCCGTTGTCGTCCATCAACAGATTAGTAGACTCGACCTTGAGTCACACAATGGTTTCCTTCCTTAATGCCATTTCAAAATACCACCAAATCATGATGGACACCGAGGACACAGAGAAGACTGCATTCAGAATAAACGAATGAGTTTACCATTACAAGGTAATGCCTTTTGGTTTAAAAAATGCCGGGGCGATGTACCAAAGGCTAGTGTCAGGAATTTTTAAAGACATGGTGGGATCAACCGTCGAAGTGTATGTGAACGACATGGTGGCAAAGAGTCGATCATTGGAAGACCATCCTAAAGATATCCAGAAACTCTTTGACATCCTGGACAAGGTGGGTATGAATCTGAATCCTAAAAAGTGTACCTTCGAGATAAAGGCTAGGAAGTTTCTAGGGTATATCATCTCAGAAAGAGCTATAGAGGCGAAACCTTAGAAGATGAGACTATCCAAAACATGAAAGTACCTAAAATCATTAATGAAGTACAGAGGTTAAATGGATGTGTCACTGCCCTGAGTTGATTCATATTATGCTCGGCCAGAAGGTGTCTCTCGTTCTTCAAGGACTTGAAAGGCAAAAGTAAGTTTGAATGGGGGGAAGAATGTGCAAAGGCTTTTGAAAGTCTGAAAACCTTTTTATCATCTCCTCCGTTGCTAAGCCAGCATATCGATGGTGAAGTTTTGTTTCTATACTTTTTTGTGACACAGAAAACAGTTTGTTCGGTGCTCGTTCGTGAAAACAATGGGAGACAAAGCTTAGTATATTATGCCAGCCAAGTTTCAAAAGGGGCAGAACAAAATTATCATCCTCTTGAAAAGTTGGCATTTGCAGTCCTAATGTCAGCTATAAGGCTATGACCATACTTCGAATCACACACCATAAAAGTCAAAACCGATTATCCTCTGCAAAAAGTTCTACACAGACTGGAGTTATCAGGATAGTTATCCACTTAGATAGTAATATTGTCAGCCTATGATATCAGATATGTTCTAAGAAGGGCCATGAAAGCCTAGATACTAGCCAATTTTATCGCGGAAATCACTCTATCATTAGAACTTTCAGAGTCCTCTGAATCAACCATAGAGGAGTGGAATACGAGGGGTGGAATATGAGGGACAATTCAAAATATGAGAATTGAATCTTGTCAAATACAAGGAAAAGGTTTGGTCCCTAATAGAGAGGATCAAAGACGGGCAAGATAGCTGCGAACCTTGCTAGGTGGCCAGAGACAATAATAAAGAGGCAAATCTTCTAGCCAAGATGGTAGCAGTGGGTGAACAGCACTTGGCTCAACCATTTTAGTTCGAGGAGTTGCACACTCTGTTAACGGAAGTGGAAGAGTCTTTCCCCATAGAGGAGCGGGAATCATAAATGATGCCTTTATATAAATTTTTAACTCAAGATGATCTTCCAGTCGATGAGTTATTAGCCAAAAAGGTAATAAGAAAGTCTTCTAAATATGCACTAATTAATGGTTGGTTATATAGGAGGTCCTCCATACAGCCATAGCTGCAGTGTGTTATAGAGGAGGATGGCCAGGAAATCCTAAAGGATATTCATGAAGGTGATTGCGAGAACCATGAAGGAGCTCGGACAATCACTCGGAAAGCATTCAAATAAGGGTACCACTGGTTGATAATAATGCAAGATGCGAAACAACTTGTCTAGAAGTGTCGAAGATGCCAAGTATATGCAAACATCCCAAGGACTTCGGGAGAAATGCAAGCAGTCATTGGAAGCTCCTGGCTTTTTTTTAGTGGGGGATAGACATCCTTGGCCCATTTCCTAAGACATCTGGGTCAAAGAAGTTCATAATCATGGCAGTAGATCATTTTAGCAAGTGGATCGAGACTAAGGCAGTGCAGTCTATCACCATCCAACAAATATTTTTCTTTGTTAGCAAAAACATATTCACTCGATTTGGAATACTAAAGATAGTGATCACTAATAATGCAACTCAATTTGCGAGTTTGAAATTCAAAGGATTTTGCAAGAAATGAGAAATTGACTTGAGGTTCAACTCAGCTTATCACCTTTAGACCAATGGTATGACCAAGGTGACAAACAGGACCATCCTACAGGGGCTAAACAAAAGGCTCGACCAAGTTAAGGGCAACTGGCCCAAGAAGTTACCTCTATGGGTATACAGAACTACCCCCAGGACAATAACAGGAGAAATGCCCTTTTCTCAATATATAGGGCTGAGGCAGTCATCCCCGTAGAAATCCAAGTAAGCAGCTTTAAGACACAACATCCTGAGATTTTAGAGAATCCAAAAGAATGCAATTCAATTTAGACCAAGCCAAATTTCTATGAGAAAAGGTCTCAATTAAAATGGCGGTTTATAGAAATAAAATGTCTATAATGTTCAATAGAAATATCAGACTGCATGCTTTTAACGTGGGGGATCAGTCCTTAAAAGAACATATGTAACAAGTGGCAGTGCCGGCTCTAGTGAATTTGATGAGAACTGGAAAGGACCGTTTAGGGTCTTAAAGGTTATTCGTTCGGGATCATATAAGCTGGCTAATCTAAATGGTCGAGTTATTCTCCATTTCTTGAAATATTTATAATTTGAGAAAATTTTATCAATAACAAGTTAACGAGGTATTTTTTCACATATTGTGTTCTTCAATAATAAAGCATGATGGGGTTGCCTTCCTCAAAAAGTTTAAGGAGACAAGAAGATGCCATAAGGCGGGTTCTGCCAAGTCAGGTCACAAGGCAGATTCCGCTAGGCCATATCATAAGGCAGATTCCGCTAGACCACAATCAGGGCGTTGGTCTCACTAACCAAGTCATCCATGCCAGACAGGTATACCAATCCCCAAAAGATGAAGGTATCAATCAAAGGTTCATATCGATAAGGCGAGTCTTATAACCAAGTATTAAGACGAGTGACCGGGTGAAAATCTCTTATTGTAAAATTTCTTCAAGATAGGAGTCTGCCAAGCAACAGGCTCAGATATTAATCTTGTTTTATTAAAATTCTCTAAATTATTTTATATCTATTAAATCATGGGTAACAATAAGGGCACGCACAGAACAAACAAAAGAATAGATATGCAAAATATCTATTAATCCTTCAGGAAGAGGTCGTTTTTCCAAGAAAAACAGCATGAAGGACCATTTCTACAATTGCTTTTTGGGCCTGACCCTCGGAATTAATCTTGCACAATCTAACCTCCCTAAGGAGGGTTGTGGTGTTGAAAAGTTGTTATAGTCAGATTGGATGCAATCCTTAGGGTTAAGCAGTATGCTTGCACCTTCATGAAGACTCACCTTCAGCTGATCTTCGTAGACCATGATGTTATCCTCCATAGATCTGGTTATCCTCAAGAATAGAAAAGGAAGCATCCCTATTCATTTATTCTACAGAGGACAATCATAAACAAAAGAAGAGCAAGGAGGGTTCTTATATAGTGGCGCAGCCGAAAAAGTTTTAAATACGGCTTGAGAAATAAAGCAATCATCATAGGCAAAGGTAAGCAAAACGACGCAAACAGTAAAGACTAACCAAACCGTGCCACATGTCCCAGGCCGAAATGACAAACCATCACCTTCAAATCAGAAGAATCGAATACCAGTGAGGGGGACCTCTGATGCTACATAATAATCGCCTAAAGTAAGCCATAAGTTGTTAACACAAGACATGGCCCACGTGACAATGATATGATAAGTAAAAAATGCTGTCCAGTCTAAGAAAACGCTAAATACCTTAACACCCGGTTCATCATACAGACTCACCATTCTCTCGATAGGGTGAATCTTGGCACAAAGTTACAATTATCAGGCACAGTCTAACATATTCCCATTACTAATGTAATTGTGGGATTATCAACTTATTAGCTGGCAATATCCCTTATCAAGCAGTCAGACACATTATCGCCAGATTATTGGGAAATACTATATTTATCTCCCCTTTTTGCAGTATAAATAGAGAAAAATCACAAATGCAAAAGTACACTATTTTTGGATACTACTCAAGTGCTAAGCAATTCATTGCATTCTCTCTATCATTCAATATACTGACTTGAATGTCGGAGGCCATGGGCACCCACCACCAACTCATTTTTTTCCTTGCAGGTCTAGCCAATCACAGCTCTATAGCTACACCAATACATTTAGATTTTAATTGAAAAGAAATTGATACAAAGATAATAAATTGTTGAATTGTTTAATTAAGGGATAGAAATTCAGTGGAGGTTTTCCAAATCCATTATTTTTTTTAAAGCAAAACTACTGATTGTATTAATAAAATTTTATCAAACAAAGAGGGATATCATCCCAAACAGAGAGACGATTATGCCTGATAGATTCTCTAACCAAAATATGAGCAACTAGATTAGTATTACGACGAATCCATCTAACAAAAATATCGGTTCTAGAGTCTAATAAAGATTTACAATCATTCAAAATCAAACCCCTGCATAAGATAATTTGGCAAAAATACTCCTCAAGTGCTTGTCTAAACTCCTGCATAAGATAATTTGGCAAAGATACTCCTCCTTCTTTCTCATCTCTCGAGCATAAATCATTAAAGTATCCCGAACAAACCACGGAAAAGAGTTTCTACGAGATAAAGCTCGAATAAGGTTTCAAGACTGACGTCGTCGTTGCGATTCCGGAAACCCATAATAACTAGTAAATCTCCATTGAACATTACCTTCCGAAACAACTGAATCAATGAAATTTGAAGAAAAGCCAACCACAGAAACAGATCCATAACTCTTCCACATTAACGAAAGGCCTTCTCTCAATTCTTGTCTATTGACTGAGAAGCAACCATCAAAATTTAAAAAATTACGAAAAAATTTCATACGAGAATTAAGAGCTTTTGTTTCCATCAAAAATAAAATGTCCGGTTTGCAACTAGGAACCAAATTCTTCAATGTAATAACTGTTCGAGGATTGCCGCTATAAATCTGCTAAAGAGGTCTGCATATTCTGAAAATTGATTGGATTGTATGTGAGAAATATCTACACTATATAGAAATCATAAGTGACGATCGAAATATCTCTAGAGCTCTTAATAGGAACAACAACATCTTCTTCTTTATCGATAGTCAATTGATGGAAATCGTTTTCCATAAGAAGGGGAAAGAAGAAGTTAAGTTTAAGAAAGAAGAAAATGCTAGAGTATCGAGGTACAAAAGGACCACAGAGAGAAACTTTCAAATCCATTATTAAACTGTAGAAAATAAACTTGATTGTACATTTATTAACAAATTTTGAAATCCTTTACCAATTTTAGTAACAAATAAAAATTTATTATTAAATTTAGTAACTGAAATTCATTACTACATTAGTAAGGCATTTAGTAATTTATTGAATTCTTATTAAATTTTGGACAAATTTTATTTTTTGGAATCCATATTTTCCTTTTAATTTATGATAGATTTAATTTATTACTAATTTGAAAATTAATAATGGATTTTAGATTTTAAGAAAAATATACATATTTATTTTTAGAATTCTACATTTTTTCTTTTAATTTAGTAATGAATTTAATTTGCTATTATTCTAAAAGTTAGTAATAAATTTTAAAATTCATTATTAAATTTAAGAAGAAAAAAAACTACTTTTTATTTTTATTAATCTGTATTTTTATTTTAATAAATAAAATTCTCAGTGTATTATTTATATACATTACACTTTGTTTCCTTTCATTTCATCATTTCATTCATTTAATTTTTTTTCTCTGATTTCCTTATTTCTTTGCTTTTTCTTGCATTTTATTTTTTTACTTACATTATTAATCTCTTTTCTATTTGTTTCTTTTACTTTTTTTTTATTTTTTATTTTTCTCCCATTTACTTTTATTTTCTTCCATCTACTTTTATTTTCTCAACCTCTTCTTATATTGTCTCTTTCTATTTTTTTCCTGTAATTTTTCTTTAATTTTCTCCCTTTTCTCTCATATTTTTTTTATTTTTTTATCATTTCCCTTCTTTTTTCTCCCATTTATTTTTTTATTTTCTTTTATTTTCTCTCATTTCCATTTTTTTCTTCATTTTCTCTTCATCTTTCTCTATTTTTCTTTCATTTTCTTTCATTTTCTTTTCATTTTCCTTTCCTCATTTCTCTTCTTTTTTCTATCACAATTTTCTTCTAGTTTCTTTTTTTTTTCATTATCTTCCCTTTTCTCACATTTTTCTTTATTTTTTTTTTCAAAAATTTTTCCTGATTTAATTTTATTTTTCGCATAAAATTAATATAATTAGAATACTGATATTAATATTTTAATGTAAAATACAATAACAAAATCAATAATTAACATAATTATTTTAATTTTTTAAAAATTAGCAACAAACTAATTTTTTTTATTTTACCAAATTGTAACTGATTAATAATAGATTGCAATTTATTATTAAATTTAATAATAGATTTATTTTTATTTTTTTAATTTTTATCAAATTAATAATAAATTTTAATTCTATTACTAAATCCACTATAAAATGAGTAACGATTTATCAAATTTGTTATTATTGAATAATGAAATTCATAATAACGGATAATAGTTCGTTTCTAAAAGGGTTAGTAAAAGATTTTTTGATTATTAATCAATAAAAAATCCCTTAAATGTTGTAGCTTCTATGTATTAAAATTAAAATTAATAAATTTGAACTCAATAATGTTAAAATTATGCAAAAATATGAAATATTAAATTTTAATGTAACTGTAAAAAAAATATTATCATTTGTGACTTTGAATACAAATGTAATTGTGTGACTATTTTAATATCTGGAGAGATTCCCTTAAAAAATAAAAAAAAAAGTATAGAGGACAGATTACATTCTATACTAAATATGAAAGTGGAAAAAATAATGGATTCATTTAAAATACTCATAATTGGAATCAAAATTATAATTTTTTATTTTAACTGGTTAAAAAATAATGTAAAAATTATTATTTTAAAATTTTTTAATTGATTGGTTGAGAGGTTGGTTTTCTATTGAAATTCTACCATAATAAAAATATTTACATCTTTAAATTAATTTTAAACTTATTCAAAATTTAAAATAAACTTTAAAGACGTTTAAGTTGATTTTTATAAAAATGAAAAATAAAAAAACGGTTCGGTTGTTTTAAAACACTAAATGTTAATTATTTACATTTCTTCTAAATTTAATAATGGTTATTCTATATATTAATAAATAAAATAACATATAATTCTATTTAATCTTTATAAAATTCACAAAAAATATAATTTATAATATATTATTTTCTTTAATTTATTTGTAAAGTATATTATAATTTTATATTTTTAGTTATAATTTATAATTAACTTAAGTGGAAAGAGGATTGGTAAGGAGAAAATGGGTAATAAAATTTTTTAAAATTATTATGATAACCTATTCTTGTGCTTATCGAAATTGTAATTTTTTTTTTAAATCAAAACTATTGATTGTATTAATAAAATTTTATCAAATAAGGAGGGATATTCCCAAGTAGAGAGACGATTATGCCTTATAGATATTTTAACCACAATATAAGCAGCTAGATTAGCATTACGACGAATTCATGTAACAGAAATATCAGTTTTAGAGTCTAATAAAGATTTACAGTAATTCAAAATCAAATCCTTGCATAAGATAATTTGGCAAAAATACTCATCCTTTCTCATATCTCGAGCATAAATCATTAAAATCTCTTGAATAAAGTCACGGAAGAGAGCTTCTACTAGATAAAGTTCGAATAAGGTTCCAAGTCTGACGTCGTCGTTACAAATCCGAAAATCCATAATAACGAGTAAACCTTTATTGAACATTACATTTCGAAATAATCGAATTAATAAAATTTGAAGAAAAGCCAACCACAGAAACAGATTCATGACTCTTACACATCAATGAAAGATCTCCTCCTAATCCTTGTCTATTAACTGAGAAATAACTATCAAAATGTAAAAAATTATGAAAAAATTCTATACAAGAACTATTATCAAAATTATAGTTAAATTTTAAAATTTATGGTAATTTTATTATTTATATTAGTTTAAGAGTAAATTAGTAAGAAAAAAAAAGGGATATATAAGATTTTGGAATAAGAATTTTTGAAACAACACATTCAAATACTAGATAATTGTGAAAAGATTTTTTTAATTAAATATCAATCGATAATAAATTGAAATTTGATAAATTAGTGATATAAAAAATAATAGATAATTTTGCTAACCCTGAATATATATTTACACTTTGTACCAAATTGAATTGTAAAAATTATAATAATTACATAAAAAATTAAATATATTATTGATAATTTATTAAAAAAAAGTAAAATTATCATATGTATTGTTGGTTTCATTCAAAATTTTATAAATTGTGGTTAAAATTTTTATAAATCGAAAATTAAAATAGATTAATTTTATCATTTTATAGAAATTAAGAACACGATTATTAAAATTTAATATTTTTTACTTTTCTAACATGTTATTATTAGGGCATTTGGTGAACAAAAATACTTACATCATTTTGTATTGTAAATTAATTGTTTAAAGTTTAGATATATTAATTTAATATTTAAATTTGTGTGTAATTTTGATTAATTTTTATGAATTAAAACGTAAAAAGTCAGGTATACCAAATGTAATATTTTATTTTTTAAAAATATAAATTAATTTTATATGTAAAAATAATATTAATTTATATTTAACATAAAATTTAATTTTAAAGATAATAATAATATAAATATTAAATATCAATCCACAATTTCAAAAATACATAAATTTTATTTTATAATAATAATTATAAAATATTTATAATTATTATTGTAAAATATAATTTATTAATACTGAAGGTGTGAATCATACATAACAATATAATTAATTGACCTAATTTGTTATGATAGTCATAATTTTAGATATTTAATAGTTTTATTTTGAAATGAAAGGCTGAAAATTGAGGATCGAAAAGGTAAAATTTGAAATTTTTTAGATTTATGCACTTTATTATCGGACTAAGACTGTGAATGCGATATTTAATAGTTTATAATATTAGTTAAATATTTAATAAATAAATATCAAATAATATAAATATGTATTTAATCAATTTCCTGAGTACCATAAATATTAAAATGGAGTATGAATTAAAATATTAGATAATTATGAACAAAAATTATTAAAATAATAAATATCTTAAGTTTAAATTTAACTAATGGATCATGCTAACGTACTAAATAATATAGATACTGTTACATATTAAATTGTACCATTTATCCAAATACTTAAAGTATTTGGTTCTGACTGTTAGTTGCAATTAATAGTTAATCAATATTTAATATACTTAAATTTAGATATTTGATAAAATTTTAAATTAATAACTGATATGCAATTGATAGAATATGTGACAGCTGCATTTCCTATTAGCTCTAGCTTTAGAACGGCTTCTCATGAGTTAGTAACTGAATTAATTTTATTTTTTAAATTTTATTAATTATAAAATTTTACATTAATAAATTATTTAAAATAAAAAATATTAAATAAATATAAAAATATTATATACAATAATTAAATTAATCATAATATTCATATTTCTATATTCATTCAAAAATATATTTTTAAAATTGTCTTTTAATTTATTATATATATTGCGTAATAAATTTTATATATATATATATATATATTATTAAAAAAATAAATTAATAAATACACTTATCTATCATTTTACATATCAAATTAGTTTATCAAATATTTAATATATATTAATTAAAATTAGTATTAATTATAATCCATTATCAATTATCAATCCTACTCACGACCAATTATATATAATAGCTTAATTAATTGATCTTAAGTGTAGTGATAAATATTAAGTACATGAAGGGAATTATTAAACGATGAAAGGGATATTAAATTTAAAATATTAGATAACTTTGAAAAGTATATTTGATCAGGATCAAGATAATAAGGATTTATTTCAATAAAATTTATATTAAAAAAATAAAAAAAAAGAAAAAATGATTTTCTTTGTAAAAATGAAAATTATTTATAATAGACAAAATGTTCATTATTAACGGTTATAAAAATTTTGAGATAATATAATAAAATCATAATACTCAGATTTAATATTAAATTTAAATATCAAACCTGTAATAAACAAAAAATCTTATAAATAAAATTTTCAATAACTATAAAATTTTTAATAACCATAAAATTTTTAATTATTATAAAATTTTTTGAAATCTAAACTAATTTTATACGACCAATTATATATAATAGCTTAATTAATCGGTCTTAAAAGAGAATGATAAATATTAAATATATGAAGGGAATTATGAAATGATAAAAGGGATATTAAATTTAAAATATTAGATAACTTTGAGAAGTATTATTAAATATTAAAACAAATTATTAACCAAAACGTAACGTTTAAATCCGACAAACAATATTCTTTGTATTTTGCAATAATATAATAGTTCAACCTGCATCTAATGAAAGATATAATAATATTCCAATAAAAAATATATAATAATAAATAATTATGATAATTTTCTAAACGTGGATGATAGTTCAATATTTAATAAAAATGAGTAAATTTTATCTATGATCTACAATATATAAATGTAGAAAAGGAGGAAAGTAATTTGGAATTCCAATAATAGACATGGTTAAAATTGGTAATTACAAATAATAATTTATTTTAATTAGTTGGAAACAATAAAAATATTATTATTATCTAAAAGTATTTAATTTAAACTATTAGAATTACTTTCTATTTGAATATAAATACTATTTTATGAAAAAATACAATTTTTTATTAATTTAAATATTTAATTATATTATTAAAAAACTCTTATATAAACCAAACTATATATAAAATCTGATAAACCGATATGCATTCTACCCATAGAAATCTAATTTTTTATTAAAACTCATCCATTTTGGAACAGGCCGAGTCTTCACATTAAGTTACTGTTAGAGGTAATCTAACAGATTTCCGTTACGTCTGTAATTGCGAGATCCTCGGTCGATTAGCCGGCGAAATTCCTTATCAATTACCGACCACATCATTGCCGAATTTTTAGGAAATACTATAATTAAACTCTAATTTCTTACGGTATAAAAGCCAACGATCACAAAGACAAAGGTAAACAATTCCTACGCAACTACTCTTGAGTTTTAAGCAATTTTTTACATTCGCCATATTCTCTAGTTTACTGACTTAAGCGTCGGAGTGGCTGTCATTGACACCCATCACCTCACATTCTCTTTCTCACATGTTGCCCAATCACAACACATCTTTGTTCTGACCAAGCATCGTCCACCTCATGTCATCTTTCTCATCGGTCAATCACTGTACAGCTCTATTTTCGACTCCATCATTTGATTTTATTGCTGGGAAGTTTCATTGAATTCTTTCTATTCATTTGAATTAAAACCGGTCTCTTATCTCCTCATTCTTAAAAAAAAATCTCTCTTTTCTCTCTCAAAATAGACAGCAATTCACGAGCTGCTGCTACCAATGAGAACGCTATCATTTCTTTCACTCTTGGCAGTGGATAAAACACACTCTCTATAGTCAATGAAGTAGATCCTAACAATCTGAGCATTGAGTAAATACTCTAGTACGTCAGAAGATTGCAAGTTATTTTTTAGCAATGCAAAGCTCAAGAGAAGGTGCTACACGTGGCTCCTTGGGGAAGGAGGAAGCCTCCGTTGATACCTCAAGGACTCAGACAGGGGTAGTCCAGACGCGATCCAAAGGGAAGGACAAGTTCAAGGAAGAGGAGTCATTAGACGATACTCCGAAGGACATCGACTGGAAGCTAGTACGACCTGCTCAAAGGTACAGAGAAGGACAAGAGGACAAAAGGATGAGCCAAAAGCAAGATCAAATGTCGAAGAAGCAAGGATATGAGGGAGACCACAAGAGATACCCAGTCTCCCGAGGAAGGAAGGACCGAGATAAGTATAAGAATTATACCCATTGAATGACTCAAAAACACATATTCTAATGTGGATTAGGAAAAATGACAAGAATATCAGATGGCCTCCTAGGCTCAACCCTAAGAAAGCCGGAAGGCGAGATAAGACTAGGTACTGCTGTTTTTATGAAGACCACAAACATATAACAGAGGAGTGTCGGCAATTGAAAGACGAGATTGAGAGATTAATAAGGAATGACACACTTCGAAAGTTCTAACAGAAGGGTAGGAAAGAGAGGAGACATGAACCCAAGGTAACAATCCCTAAAACCACTCTTAACAGAGAACCTGAATGTAGAGCAAAGTCACATGTCTTTAAGGCAAAAGACTCAGCCCTTAAAAGAATAGATGTAACAGATGCCAAGTTTGATAAGTTAGGAGAAAACTGGAAAGGACCATTTAGGAACCCAAAGATTATTCGTCCGGGGTCTCATAAGTTGGCCAAGCTAGATAGCCGAGTCATTCCCTACTCCTGAAATATTTGTAATCTAAGAAAAATTTATTAAAAACAATTAACGATGTATTTTTCATGTATTACAGCAACAAGGAATGATGGGATTGTCTTCCTCAAAAGGATGAAAGAGCATTTAAATAAGGTCATAAGGCAACTCTCACCAGGCCATCCGGGCATTGGACCCAGTAAACAAGGCCATAAAAAAATTTTCACCAGGCCATCCGGGCGTTGGACCCACTAAACAAGGCCACAAGGCGGGAATCTGCCAGGCCATCCGGGTATTAGTCCCACTAAAAGGCCACAAGGTAACTTCCGCCAAGCCATCCGAGCATCGGTCCTACATCACAAAGCATCTCGTGCAAGGCCATCCAGATGTCAGTCCCGTATCAAAAGACATCTCATGCCAGGCCACAAGACGGGAATTCGCCAGGTCATCCGGGTGTTAGTCCCACTAAAAGGCCACAAGGCAACTTCCGCTAGGCCATCCGGGTGTCGGTCCTGCATCACAAAGCATCTCATGCAAGGCCACAAGGCCATCCGATTGTTAGTCCCACATCAAAAGACATCTCATTCCAAGCCACAAGGTAAAAATTTTTCAGGCCATCTGAGTATTAGTCCCACTAAAAAGCCACAAGGCAGCTTCTACTAGGCTATCTGGGCATCGATCCCGCATCACAAAGCATCTGTGCAAGGCCAAAAGGCCATCTAGGTGTCAGTCCCGCATCAAAAGGCATCTTATGTCGGGCCACAAGACAAAAATTTGTCAGGCCATCCAAGTGTCAGTGCCACAAAATAAAAGCATCTCAAGCTAGGCCATAAGGCGGGAATCCATCAAGCCATCTGGGTGTTAGTCCCACTAAAAGGCCATAAGACAGCTTCCGCCAGGCTAATCAGCCGAGTGTTAGTTCCTTTTCATAAAAAGTTTTCAAGGCATTTCATGCCTAGGCCACAAGGCGAGTATAAACTAGGTCGACCAACCGAGTGTTAGTCCCACTTCATAAAGAGATGTGAGTGGGTGTTGGTCCCATTTCAAAAAAAAGTCTCCAAGACATTTTTCATTGCTCTTAAAACGGGTTGCTAAGCGAGTGAGTGAAGTTCGCAAGGAGGAAAATGCTTAGAAGATCGTCAGGGCTGGTTAGGGCAAGAAAATGCCTGGAAGCTCGCTAGGGCTAAAAAATTTTCAGAAGCTCGTCAGGACTAGAAAATGCCTGGAAGCACACCAAGGATAGAGAATGACCAAAAGCTTGTTAGGGCTGAAAAATACCTGGAAGCTTGCCAGAGCTAGAAAATGACCAAAAGCTCGCCAGGGCTAGATGAGGCAAGAGAAAGCTTGGAAACTTGCAAGAGCGTTATCATATCACTTGATCAATTTTGCCAGAAGATGGACAAGACCTTGAACCGGGCTGGTCGGTAGGGCAAGTAAGAAGAAAGCGAGGATAGCATGCACTCAGCTTGAATAGAAGCTGACTTAGTTCGATGGACTGAACTAAGGCTGCACGGTTCCCCTTGGGATTGTAATACCCGGCTAGAATCCGGCATCGGGATTCCTGCCTTCCGGCGGAATCTAGGGTGTTGGATCTCTTTAGAAGGGGGTAAAATGTGTTTTCTAAAAGGTTTTTACTGATTTCATGGTTTTAAATGGAAATGAATTGAGTTTGAAAGGGAAAAGACCAAGGAGGCAAGTGCCAGGTTCGGCCGCCGAAAGTGAAGTTCGGCCGCCGAACATGGGAAGGCTTCGGGAGCGCCTTTGGCCTCCGAAAGTCTTGTTTAAACGAGCCAAGGTTCGGCCGTCGAAAGTCAAGTTCGGCCGCCGAACATGCATGAGTTTAGGGGGCACGTTAGGCTGCCGAAGGTCTTTGACCAGGCCACCTATAAAGGGCCCTCAGATCGGAAATGGGAGAGTTTTCTCCCCATTCTCGAGCTCAGGTGAGTTTATGCCTTCTGTAATACCCGGCTAGATTCAGACATCGGAATTCCTACCGTTCGGGGGAGTTCGAGGATGTCAGAGGTCTCTGGAAGGGTAAGAGAAAGTTTTCTAAAATATTTTCAAGTGTTTTAAAGGTTTAGCGTAGAAAAGGATTGAGTTTTGAAGAGATATGGCCAAGGAGGAATTTTGTCATGTTCGGCCCCCTAAGGTTAAGTTCGGCCGCCTAAAGTTCCCTAGTTTCGGCCCCCGAAGGTTAAGTTCGGCCGCCGAAGGTTGCATAGTTTTGCATGCGATTCGGCAGCCGAACCTGAGGCGGTTGCTCATCTATAAGGGCACCGAGTGGCAGAAAAAGGAGGAGGTTTCTTCTCTCCTTCTGGCCTAGGTGAGTTCTTGATCTCCTTAAAGTATTTTCATGGTTTTTCTTCAAATCTTTCACGGTTTTAATGAGTTTTACCCTTGTTTTGAAGAGTTGTGAGCTTGAAACAAGGTTTTGGAGTTTGAAGCTTTTGAAGCTTGGTTTCTCCATATCTTTGAGTTTGGATCAGCTCAGCCTTTGTTCTTCAAGAGGTAAGTGTTGATCCATGGTTCTTATGATGTTTTTATGAGTTTTGTAAAGGGAAAAGGGAGCTAGGCATGAGTTTGCATGAGATGTGCATCATAGGGTTTATGAATCCTTTATGTGTGATGTGTGTCTTGTGAGCTTGTTGTTGGAGTTTAAAGTGAGTTGAAGCTCCCTTAGGCTTGTTGAAGTGTTTATGCATGTTTTAGAAGGGTTAAATGCATGTGTTGAGGTCTGAACAGGTGATGGAGGGACTGGCAGGCGTCCTTGTGCACGAAACTGAGTTTTGGCTAAACTCAGGTTCGGCCCCCGAAAGTCCAAGTTAGGCCGCCGAACATGCCTGACTTTCGTCTCTGGAGGAGACATTCGGCCGCCGAAGGTGCTGCCGAAGGTGCCCTGTCCAGCCTTCCTTTGCTTGTTTTGCATGCATGTTTTGTGATGTTTTAGAGGGTTTTTGGAGAGATGTTCATAGTTATGTTAGAGTATGTTTGGTACCTCATTTACGTCCATCTGTGTAGGATTGGACCGAGGAACCGAGGAGGCTCCAGAGTTAGAGTTGGCCCAGAGTTAGCCAGCATTGGCTAGAGGTGAGTGGAACTAAACTACCTATTTTCTCTTGAGAAATGACACGATTCTAGCATGATCCATGCATCATAAACTGCCATGTTATGTATTAGGTTGTATTGCATTAGACTTCACGACGATGATGCATTGCATATATGTTGTTGTTTATGTGGATGAATGTTGGATGATCCTTAGCCCTTGACAGAGAGCAGATACAGATTTATGGCATGAGATAGCCATACCAGGTCGCTCCTGGTACTATGAGTGAGACAGCTGGGCTGTCAAATCAGAGTTAAGAGTAGACCAGGTGATGACATCGTCTCCCTGGCACAGTTGGTCATGTTATGATATCAGAGCAGAGATAAGAGTAGACCAGGTGATGACATCGTCTCCCTGGCACAGTTGGTCAGATTATCACATGTAGTTGAGGGCTATTGGTGACAAGTTCATCCTTGAGATGATATGTTTGTGATGTGATGCATTTCATGAAAGCATGTAATGAATGAACTGTTTTTATTGTTCCTCCTCACTGGGCTGTAGTAGCTCATCCCACTCCCTTAACCCCAGTTTTGCAGGTTCTGAGATAGCTATGGGAAGTTAAAGTCAGCAAGAGTACAGAGGGAAGATATGCATGAATGTATGGTTGTAATAAAGTAGTGGACATGATGTAACTCAAAGATTAGTGGTAATGTAATGTGTATAGATATGTACTGTCGTATACTGGATAGACTTGTGCTTTTCCTAGTATCCTTGCTATAGTGTGATGTATGATTAATCCCTTGTACATGAATCCTGTTTTACGTTTCTTGATGAGAAATGTGTGAGTTAGGCTTAATGTATGGCTTTGATGTGATACCAGTGGATTGTGTTACAGCGTAAAAGGGTTTCAATCCCTTGATCCACAGCAGATAGTAGTCCCTGGTATAGGCCCTGAGGGCCATTTCAGATTGCTATATCTGAGTAGCAGTAGTTAAGCCTACAAAGTTTTACAGGATTGTTGAGTATCTTTGTATCATGTATGGGATTTATCAGGTACACAGAGAGTATAGTCGGCTTGCTACGGGTCCCGGCGGCCTTAAGCCGATCTGGATCCTAGTGCCAGTGATGGTTCGGACCGTTACTGAGTGGTACCGATTTCCGGGTCGTTACAGATTGGTATCAGAGCATAGGGCCTCAAGAGTACGGTGTGTTGGGATATCCCACATCGGAAAGAGGTATTGTCTTGTATAGGAAGGAAAGCACAATAAGTTAAAATCATGTCCACTAGGATAGGATGTGGAGTCCTGTCTAGCATGCTGATGTGAAATGCCATGATGAGTTGCATGTGCATTATTGATATGTTTGATATGTGTTAAGGCTTCATGTGTTTTCACATGGATCATTTGATGATATTGTGTGTGCTGTTGTGCTTTTTCAGAGGCAGGATGAGAGGAACTCGTCGATCTGCTAGATTGACAGGAGCTCCGCCGGAGGATGAGGACATGGATGCTCATCTCCCCGTTCTGCAAAGGACAACATCAGATAGTTTAAGCAGAGAAGGTACATCAAGGGACCCGAGAAGGTCGGTTGATGAGAGTAGAAGGGGAGTTGTTCAGAGTAGTATGTCAGGGTATCGGAGAGAAGGAGAGGAGGATGAGCAGAGTAGAGATGATAGCTTTAGTAGAAGTCGGTTGGGAGGAGATATGGGTGAGTCCCAAGGAGGCACTCAGGCCTCGAGGTTTGTTCCACCTCAGTATCCACCCTATCAGTGGGGGGCAGAGTACCCGATGAGAGGTACATCAGAGTTTCCTAGATATACCCCATATCCCACCTTTATGCCTTATCCTTCCTTTTACCCGTCATATCCACAGTATACCATGTTTCCACCCTTCTTTTGTTACCCAGGGTCCGTAAACCCTATCCCAGGGAATGTTGCACCTCCTCCACCACCAGTAGAACTAGTAGTCCCAGTTGTCCAAACACCCAAGCCTAGTTCACCTGGGGAAAGTATGGTGCAGATGACAGCTTATTTGAGGTTGGATGTTCCCAAATTTGAGACTGGTGATGACCCTGTTGAGTACCTTAGAATGGTTAAGCTGATAACCGATGAGTTGGGAGCTAATGAGAGTAGAGCCATACAGATGGCAGGGGTTACATTGAAATGTGAGAAGGCAAGGGAATGGTTCAACCAGTATGTGGACCTGAGGGTAGAACGCTTATCCTGGGAGCAGTTTGCTTCAGAGTTTGCAGGATGGGTTTGTCCAGATAGCCCAAGGGAGCGTAAGGAGAGTGAATTTGCACAGCCTGAGCAGACAGAAAACATGAGTGTAGAAACTTACCCAGAGACTAGTGATCATTTTCCTTTGGGTGAGGCTGCTGCAAAGAATAAAAAGAAAGTGAGAGGCCTGAAAGGGTCAAAGAAAAAAGAGTTCTGGAATAGGGTAACGTTTGGCATAGGTTGTCGCGAGGGTTCGAGTTCTGGTTGGGATAGTTCTAGCTGTGCGAGGTGCGGTAGGAGGCACAAAGGAGTCTGTCGGGCTGGGACAACAGCATGTTTCAGGTGCGGACAGGAGAGGCACATGGCACGAGAGTGTCCCACTATCATCGTGTCAGCACAGTGCCCACAGACATCCTCAGACCATATCATTCCACCAGAAGCTCCAACCTCAGTACAGGGCAGAGATAGAGAAAGAGGGATAGTCCCTTCTTCAGGAGGTGCCTTAAGTGGAAGTCCGTTAGTTTCGGCTCGGATTTTCACCCAGGTTCAGCCAGAGACAGACACACCGAACACAGTGGTGCCAGGTAAGCTCACTTTTGCGTGTTCTGATGTGTGTGGTTTTCTGGACAGTAATAGAATATCAGTTGATGTGAGAATAATAAGGTATAGTAGAGTTAGATGTTCAGAGATAAAGGTTCAGAGACGAGTGTTTTGTTAAAGGTTACCAGGAAAGAACTCGAGAGCAATAGCCGTGGATTATAGAAATCCAAGTAGAGAGAGAGTGATCTCTCATCTCTGAGGGTAGACCTTAAGTACAGAAATAAGGCAGAGCATAAGTGAAAAGTAAGTAAGAGAAAAGTAAGCAAAGAGAAGAGTATATGAGGGAGAAGAGAGCAGAGAATAAATAGAGATTTCAGGTTAGTCTGGGATTAGGTGGCGATTGAGCTCTAATTCAGATTGGTCTGGATACGTGCGGCATGGAGTGTACACAAAAGTAGTCTGTTGGTATGGGACTACGGCATGTATAGATGCGAGCAGGAAGGACTCATGTTATGTGAGTGTCCTACTGCGGCCCTGATTGGCACAGTCCCAGCAGATGACTTCTAGTAGTGTAACTCAGCCTGTAGCTCTAGCCATGTTTTAGGACAGGGGTTGAGGCAAGAGAAGAGAGTTCTCCTTTTCTTTGGTCGGTTCTCGAGGGAAGATTCGTTAGCTTTAGCTTGGATCTTCATCCTGACTCAGTAGGCGGTTAACACATCGAACACGGTGACGTCAAATACGTTCACTTGAGGGTGTTCAGATGTGTAGGTTATAGTGGACCCTGATGTTTCTTTCCCTGTTGTTGTGAGAGCCATAAATAGAGGAGGGGTTGATAACTTCTGGCTTAGAGTGTTCTCTTTGGGTCAGAGGGCCCAAGAGTGTGATCCATCTATGGCAGAGTCAGTCTGTCGGTTCAGTTCAGAGTTTGTTGAGAGTAGTAGATGCCGTCCAGCTGACCTTATGGTTCTAGGGGTGACTGATGATGTCAACCTAGGGCGGATTGGCTAGCTACTTGAGGTACTACCTAAGTCTGCAAAGACAAGGTAGGACAGTTCAGAGTTCAGAGGCTCGAATGGGTCAGAGTTAGTCCGTAGAGGGGGACAGTTTAGCATACCCAGAAGTTTGATATCAACCCTACAGGCTCGTGAATTCGTTAGGGAAGTTAGTCAGGAGTTTTCTTGCTCTTGTTTGAGCGCATAGCCAGGTCAGGGAACCAGCCTCAGTATTCATAGACAGGAAAAGAGAAAGAGTGTTATATGTTATCCCAGACGAGTTAGCAGGTTTACCATTAGTAAACCCAGTAGAGGTTGAAAGTTAAGTGAGAATGGAGACTAGATTCATCTTCACCTTTTCCTTTGGAATGATACCTGTAGCATGTAAGAGTTGAAACCTATAAGAGCTAGAAAAGCAGTTACAGAATGAAGAGAGATAGTAGAACAATGTGCATTTGGTAGTAAAGGATTCTATCCGACTTAGTACAACACACCCTGGAATGTTCCAGTATCGTTGTGAGAAACGGAGGATGAAACCTTGAGATTTTATCACAACTGTGAATAGTTGCACAAACTCACTACCAAGGATAGGTGTTCCATAGGAACAGCTAGTAGAAGCCGGTTGTTTTCTATATTCGATCTGAGAGTTGGGAACTATCTGTCGAAAGTTAGAGAAAAGTCAGTTAACAGTTGCGTAGAGATGAGATTTTGATTGTAATGAAGAGTTTAAACCAGAGGGAAGGGGTAAAACTGCTCAGCGACTCTGAGTATACAAGACAAGATTTACTGGGTAAGGCTTAGCTGCCCTCAGTCAGATGTCGCTTATCAGTTTATCCTATAGAAATAGATAGCTAGAGAGCTAGAGATAGTCTAGTAATGTTAGAAGGGATCAAAAGAGAAGAAGCCAGTATAGTAAAGAAGAATAAAGACGGGCAAGGATCAGAGTGCGCAGCAAAAGCGTAGGATAGTTCAGAAAAAAAAATAAATAAATAAAGAATAGAGAAGCATGCCCATTATCTACTAAGTATTGTTGATTGTAAGAGAGAGAACACGGCATAGAGGCCAAGTTCTGTAATCTGAGTTCTCTAGTAAGAAAAGAGTTGCAGCTATAGGCAAGGCATCTAGCTTTTCCTGAGGATTATTGTTCCTTTGTCAGAGTTAAGTAAAGAGAAGCAAAGGGTAGTATAACTAGAGTAGTGTAAATAAGCTGAGACAAGTCAAAGAAAAGGAAAGTTAGGAGGGTCGATTGTGTACAAGCAAGAGTGGTAAACAATTAGTGTAGACACAGCTTAAGCAGTGAAGGGTCAGCAAAGTCAGACAGTATAGCCAACCCGGGAGTTTTACTCCAGGGGTATCTGTGTCTCTTCGAAGAGAACGATGGTAGGCTTTCTTCTTGTTTCCCTGTATGTTTATTGTTGTTGTTTTAACATTCGAGGACAAATGTTTTTAAAGGAGGGAAGAATGTAATACCCGGCTAGATTCAGACATCGGAATTCCTACCGTTCGGGGGAGTTCGAGGATGTCAGAGGTCTCTGGAAGGGTAAGAGAAAGTTTTCTAAAATATTTTCAAGTGTTTTAAAGGTTTAGCGTAGAAAAGGATTGAGTTTTGAAGAGATATGGCCAAGGAGGCATTTTGTCATGTTCGGCCCCCTAAGGTTAAGTTCGGCCGCCTAAAGTTCCCTAGTTTCGGCCCCCGAAGGTTAAGTTCGGCCGCCGAAGGTTGCATAGTTTTGCATGCGATTCGGCAGCCGAACCTGAGGCGGTTGCTCATCTATAAGGGCACCGAGTGGCAGAAAAAGGAGGAGGTTTCTTCTCTCCTTCTGGCCTAGGTGAGTTCTTGATCTCCTTAAAGTATTTTCATGGTTTTTCTTCAAATCTTTCACGGTTTTAATGAGTTTTACCCTTGTTTTGAAGAGTTGTGAGCTTCAAACAAGGTTTTGGAGTTTGAAGCTTTTGAAGCTTGGTTTCTCCATATCTTTGAGTTTGGATCAGCTCAGCCTTTGTTCTTCAAGAGGTAAGTGTTGATCCATGGTTCTTATGATGTTTTTATGAGTTTTGTAAAGGGAAAAGGGAGCTAGGCATGAGTTTGCATGAGATGTGCATCATAGGGTTTATGAATCCTTTATGTGTGATGTGTGTCTTGTGAGCTTGTTGTTGGAGTTTAAAGTGAGTTGAAGCTCCCTTAGGCTTGTTGAAGTGTTTATGCATGTTTTAGAAGGGTTAAATGCATGTGTTGAGGTCTGAACAGGTGATGGAGGGACTGGCAGGCGTCCTTGTGCACGAAACTGAGTTTTGGCTAAACTCAGGTTCGGCCCCCGAAAGTCCAAGTTAGGCCGCCGAACATGCCTGACTTTCGTCTCTGGAGGAGACATTCGGCCGCCGAAGGTGCTGCCGAAGGTGCCCTGTCCAGCCTTCCTTTGCTTGTTTTGCATGCATGTTTTGTGATGTTTTAGAGGGTTTTTGGAGAGATGTTCATAGTTATGTTAGAGTATGTTTGGTACCTCATTTACGTCCATCTGTGTAGGATTGGACCGAGGAACCGAGGAGGCTCCAGAGTTAGAGTTGGCCCAGAGTTAGCCAGCATTGGCTAGAGGTGAGTGGAACTAAACTACCTATTTTCTCTTGAGAAATGACACGATTCTAGCATGATCCATGCATCATAAACTGCCATGTTATGTATTAGGTTGTATTGCATTAGACTTCACGACGATGATGCATTGCATATATGTTGTTGTTTATGTGGATGAATGTTGGATGATCCTTAGCCCTTGACAGAGAGCAGATACAGATTTATGGCATGAGATAGCCATACCAGGTCGCTCCTGGTACTATGAGTGAGACAGCTGGGCTGTCAAATCAGAGTTAAGAGTAGACCAGGTGATGACATCGTCTCCCTGGCACAGTTGGTCATGTTATGATATCAGAGCAGAGATAAGAGTAGACCAGGTGATGACATCGTCTCCCTGGCACAGTTGGTCAGATTATCACATGTAGTTGAGGGCTATTGGTGACAAGTTCATCCTTGAGATGATATGTTTGTGATGTGATGCATTTCATGAAAGCATGTAATGAATGAACTGTTTTTATTGTTCCTCCTCACTGGGCTGTAGTAGCTCATCCCACTCCCTTAACCCCAGTTTTGCAGGTTCTGAGATAGCTATGGGAAGTTAAAGTCAGCAAGAGTACAGAGGGAAGATATGCATGAATGTATGGTTGTAATAAAGTAGTGGACATGATGTAACTCAAAGATTAGTGGTAATGTAATGTGTATAGATATGTACTGTCGTATACTGGATAGACTTGTGCTTTTCCTAGTATCCTTGCTATAGTGTGATGTATGATTAATCCCTTGTACATGAATCCTGTTTTACGTTTCTTGATGAGAAATGTGTGAGTTAGGCTTAATGTATGGCTTTGATGTGATACCAGTGGATTGTGTTACAGCGTAAAAGGGTTTCAATCCCTTGATCCACAGCAGATAGTAGTCCCTGGTATAGGCCTTGAGGGCCATTTCAGATTGCTATATCTGAGTAGCAGTAGTTAAGCCTACAAAGTTTTACAGGATTGTTGAGTATCTTTGTATCATGTATGGGATTTATCAGGTACACAGAGAGTATAGTCGGCTTGCTACGGGTCCCGGCGGCCTTAAGCCGATCTGGATCCTAGTGCCAGTGATGGTTCAGACCGTTACTGAGTGGTACCGGTTTCCGGGTCGTTACACCTTCCTTTGGTCGTTTTCGTGTTTTCTCTACCCATCTCTCAAGTTTTTCATGATTTCTACCCTTGTGTTTGAAGATTTAAAGCTTAAAAGGAGTTTTGGGAGCTTGGAGCTTTTGGAGCTTGGATTCCCCACACCTCCGAGTTAGGGGTCACACCACCCTCGATCTTCAAGAGGTAAGTGTAGATCCTTGTTTCTCTAGTGTTTTTATGAAGTTTTATGAAGTTTTTGATGGATGAGTTTGGGTAGATATGCATGTTTAGGATTATGTGGGTTTTATACCCAATGTATGTTATGTGATGTTTGTGTTGAGGAGCTTATGTTAGTTTATGCTCCTTTATGCTTGTGGGAGTGAGTATGCATGATTGGGTGAGAGTATGTAAGGATTTGGGGTGTTTTGAGTTTGGTTTTTGGCTTGGCAGAATCGGACCTGTCGTCCACAGGGGACCAGGTTCGGCCGCCGAAAGGAGTTTCGGCCGCCGAACCTGCATGGGAGGCAGTCTTTAGGCTGCCGAACGTGCCCCCGAAGGAGGGACTTTCGTTTCTGTCCAGGGGTTTCGGCCGCCGAAATTGCCGCCGAACCTACCCGAGTTTCGTCTCTGGAAGGGACTTTCGGCCGCCGAAGGTGCCGCCGAAAGTGCCCTGTCCAGCCGTTTCTTGGGTGTTTTCTATGTATGTTTAAGTGATGTTTAGAGGGATTTTTTTGGGCAGTTGTTTATGAGTTGTTAGATTGTGTTTGGCACCTCATTCGAGTCCACCTGTGTAGGATCGGACCCGAGAGACCGAGGAGGCCATCAGTGTTAGCAGTTGCAGAGTCAGTCAGCGTCTGCTAGGAGGTGAGTAGAACTAAACTTAATCTTTTATGCACAAAATCTAATGCCTAAAGCATGTTCATGCATCATGATTATATGTGGTAGGTTGATTGCACTAGTTTCACGAATATGACGCATTGCATTATTTGATGTTGATGGAGGAAGGGTGGACCGAGGCGACTTCAATAGCCCATATCTGTCACGAGTCTTGTCTTAGTCCTTTGAGAGCCGGACAAGTACATGTAGGAAAGTCCATGTGAGCTCTCTGTGGACCAGACACCATGTCATGTATGTTACAGGCCTTTGTGAGCTCCTATGGGGGAGCCGGGCACCGACAGAGGGATTTTTGATGTCATGTCCATCCTCTGAGAGGAAAGATGCATGCAAAAAGACAGACTCTCAGGAACCAGGGTCCGTGGGGAATAAATATTGCATAAGCCCCGAGACGGACAAGATTATGTGATTTCTCTGTGTTGTGATGCATTTCATGAAAGCATGTAATTAATGAACTGTTTTCTATGTTTCTACTCACTGGGCTTTTTAGCTCACCCCTCTTCCCTAACCCCAGTGTTGCAGGTTTAAGTCAGAGCTCAGAAGTCAGCAGGGTAAAGATAAAGTGAAGTGTGTTTGTAATGTGATAGTTTATGTTTACGTTACAGTTTAGTAGTTTTAGAAGTGGACATGTAATTCAAGTGGATGTAATGTATGTAAAGTTTAGTAGAGTTATGTTTATTGGATTAGTACTGTGCTTGGCCCTATAGACTGGTTAGTCCCTGTTAATGCATGGTTATGTTTATGTTATTTGTTGAGTTGAGAACCAAACTTGAGGCATGTAATGTTACCCCATTGGAGTATATGATGAGGACTCCAGTGGAGGTTTTATGATTTTATGATGTATGTTTCATGTCAGGATACATGCACAGGTCAGGTTTGGGTTCAACAGATGTTCAGTTTTCATGTTTTTATGTTAAAGTTTTAATCATGTATGGGATTTGACCAGGTAATAGTATGTATGTTTGGCTTGCTACGGGTCCCGGCGGCCTTAAGCCGATCTGGATCCTAGCGCCGGTGGCGGTTCGGGCCGTTACGGTAGGGTATCGGTTTCCGGGTCGTTACAGATTTGGTATCAGAGCATTGGGCCTCGAGAGTACGGTGTGTTGCACATCGGAAAGAGGTTAGCTTAGAGGTCATAGAAGGGCAAGCACATTAAGAAAGATCAAGAGTAAAAATCATGTCCACTAGGATAGGATGTCGAGTCCTGTCTTGCTATGATGATGTGATATGCCATGATTTCATGCATGTGCATAAATGCTATGATGTATGACGTGTTATGTATGCTATGTATGTATGATGTAGGTTCATGTGTTTCCACATGAACCATTTGATGCTGATGATTGTTTGCTTGCTTGTGTGTGTGCTTCAGAGGATCAGGATGTGGGGCACTCGTCGATCTGTGGAATCGACAGGAGTTCCGTCAGAGAGGGAAGGTATGGACACCTTTCCCCCTATCCTGCCGAGAGCGCAGTCGTGGGGAGTCAGCAGATGGAGGACATCAAGGGACCCTAGGAGGTCTTTTGATGCAAGCAGAGAAGGTATGGATCTAAGGAGGATGTCAGCTAGTATGAGAGAGTCTGAGATGGAGGTTCAGAGGAGAGATAGAAGTCTGGATGTAGCTATGTTTGCAGAAGGCATGGGAGATTCCCAGGAAGATGCTCAGACCCAGGATTCCAGGATCTCGGGTTCTGGAGGGATTGATCCCTCCACTCTGAGTACAGCTGCCACGAGAGGTAAGAAATGGAAGAGAGGTCTCAGGAAGTCGAAGAAGAAGTTTTGGCAGAATCTAAAGGCTAGTTTGGGTTTTGGTGGCTCAAGCTCTGGCTCAGGCAGTTCAAGATGCTCGAGGTGCGGAAGGCCGCACAAAGGAGTCTGTCGAGTAGGGACTACAGCTTGTTTCAGGTGCGGACAGGAGGGGCACATAGCACGTGAGTGTCCCACTGTGCCCAGGTTGGCTCAGTCCCAGCCAGCAGCTCCAGCCGTGTTTCAGGCTAGTGGTCGAGGCAGAGGAAGAGGGTCAGCCTTTTCTTCTGAAGGTTTCCGTGGAGAAGGTCCGTCAGCTTCAGCTCGGATCTTCACCCAAGCTCAGCAGGAGGCAGACACATCGAACATGGTGGTGTCAGGTACGCTCACTTTTGAATGTTCTGATGTGTATGTTTTGTGAACCCTGGAGTTTCTCTTTCTTTAGTTGCTCTAGGAGCCGTCGAGAGGTTGAGTTGATAGCTTCTGGGCTAGAGTGTTCTCTTTGGGTCAGTGGACTCATGTGTGATTCATCTGTGGCAGAGTCGGTCTGCTGGTCCAGTTCAGTATCAATTGAGGGTAGATGCCTTCCACTCGACTTTGAGGTCCTAGACTTGGCTGTCTGGACGTCAATCAAGGGATGGATGGATTTCTGCTCATGGTGCTATCTTGGTCTGTAGAGACGAGGTAGTCAAGTTCAGGGGACAGGATGGGTCAGAGGTTTTCTTCTGAGGGAACACAGTAGGGACGCCTAGAGGTTTGATGTCGGCTTGTTAGGCTCGTAGGGTGCATAGGAGGGGTTGTCAGAAGGTTCTAGCTCTTGTTTGAGAGTTTAGCAGTCAGGTCCTGGAGCCAGCCTCAATGCCAGTTATTAGAGAGAGTTCTTAGAAGTTTTCCTCGGCTAGTTGTCAGGTTCACCATCTGTTAGGGAAATGGAGTTTGGTATAGGAGTGGTGTCTGGACGCAGAACCATTTCTACTCTTCCCTATAGGATGGCGCCTGCATAGAGAGAGGTAGCAGTAGAGTAGAGGCGAGACTTGGTAGACAAGGGGTTTTGTCCGACCTAGTACCTCACTCTGGATTGCTCCAGTATGGTGGTGGGAAACGAAGGATGAATTCTTGAGACTTTGTAACGACTGTAAGCGGTTAAACAAGGTCACTACCAAGGGCAGGTATTCCCATGTAGGATGGATGATCTATTGGGACAGCTAGTAGGAGCTGTTTGTTTTCCCAGATAGATATGGAAATCCGGGTACTACCTGTGAGAGTTAGAGTTAGTGTTTGGTTAGCAGTGAGAAGGAGCCAGTTAGTGAAGATGAAGAGAAGAGTAAGAGCAGAGAAGGAGGAAGATAGAGAAGGATCAGAGTAGCGCAGCAGAAGCTCGTGGAGTTAGGAACCTGGGAGTTCTTACTCCAGCGTTTGGTGTCTCTCTTTGGAGAGAAGCTTTAGGATTCGCTTGCTTGCTTGCATGCTTGTGTTTGTTGTTTTAACATTCGAGGACGAATGTTTTTGTAAGGAGGGTAGAATGTAATACCCGGCTAGAATTCGGCATCGGGATTCCTGCCTTCCGGCGGAATCTAGGGTGTTGGATCTCTTTAGAAGGGGGTAAAATGTGTTTTCTAAAAGGTTTTTACTGATTTCATGGTTTTAAATGGAAATGAATTGAGTTTGAAAGGGAAAAGACCAAGGAGGCAAGTGCCAGGTTCGGCCGCCGAAAGTGAAGTTCGGCCGCCGAACATGGGAAGGCTTCGGGAGCGCCTTTGGCCTCCGAAAGTCTTGTTTAAACGAGCCAAGGTTCGGCCGCCGAAATTCAAGTTCGGCCGCCGAACATGCATGAGTTTAGGGGGCACGTTAGGCTGCCGAAGGTCTTTGACCAGGCCACCTATAAAGGGCCCTCAGATCGGAAATGGGAGAGTTTTCTCCCCATTCTCGAGCTCAGGTGAGTTTATGCCTTCCTTTGGTCGTTTTCGTGTTTTCTCTACCCATCTCTCAAGTTTTTCATGATTTCTACCCTTGTGTTTGAAGATTTAAAGCTTAAAAGGAGTTTTGGGAGCTTGGAGCTTTTGGAGCTTGGATTCCCCACACCTCCGACACCACCCTCGATCTTCAAGAGGTAAGTGTAGATCCTTGTTTCCCTAGTGTTTTTATGAAGTTTTATGAAGTTTTTGATGGATGAGTTTGGGTAGATATGCATGTTTAGGATTATGTGGGTTTTATACCCAATGTATGTTATGTGATGTTTGTGTTGAGGAGCTTATGTTAGTTTATGCTCCTTTATGCTTGTGGGAGTGAGTATGCATGATTGGGTGAGAGTATGTAAGGATTTGGGGTGTTTTGAGTTTGGTTTTTGGCTTGGCAGAATCGGACCTGTCGTCCAGAGGGGACCAGGTTCGGCCGCCGAAAGGAGTTTCGGCCGCCGAACCTGCATGGGAGGCAGTCTTTAGGCTGCCGAACGTGCCCCCGAAGGAGGGACTTTCATTTCTGTCTAGGGGTTTCGGCCGCCGAACTTGCCGCCGAACCTACCCGAGTTTTGTCTCTGGAAGGGACTTTCGGCCGCCGAAGGTGCCGCCGAAAGTGCCCTGTCCAGCCGTTTCTTGGGTGTTTTCTATGTATGTTTAAGTGATGTTTAGAGGGATTTTTTTGGGCAGTTGTTTATGAGTTTTTAGATTGTGTTTGGCACCTCATTCGAGTCCACCTGTGTAGGATCGGACCCGAGAGACCGAGGAGGCCATCAGTGTTAGCAGTTGCAGAGTCAGTCAGCGTCTGCTAGGAGGTGAGTAGAACTAAACTTAATCTTTTATGCACAAAATCTAATGCCTAAAGCATGTTCATGCATCATGATTATATGTGGTAGGTTGATTGCACTAGTTTCACGAATATGACGCATTGCATTATTTGATGTTGATGGAGGAAGGGTGGACCGAGGCGACTTCAATAGCCCATATCTGTCACGAGTCTTGTCTTAGTCCTTTGAGAGCCGGACAAGTACATGTAGGAAAGTCCATGTGAGCTCTCTGTGGACCAGACACCATGTCATGTATGTTACAGGCCTTTGTGAGCTCCTATGGGGGAGCCGGGCACCGACAGAGGGATTTTTGATGTCATGTCCATCCTCTGAGAGGAAAGATGCATGCAAAAAGACAGACTCTCAGGAACCAGGGTCCGTGGGGAATAAATATTGCATAAGCCCCGAGACGGACAAGATTATGTGATTTCTCTGTGTTGTGATGCATTTCATGAAAGCATGTAATTAATGAACTGTTTTCTATGTTTCTACTCACTGGGCTTTTTAGCTCACCCCTCTTCCCTAACCCCAGTGTTGCAGGTTTAAGTCAGAGCTCAGAAGTCAGCAGGGTAAAGATAAAGTGAAGTGTGTTTGTAATGTGATAGTTTATGTTTACGTTACAGTTTAGTAGTTTTAGAAGTGGACATGTAATTCAAGTGGATGTAATGTATGTAAAGTTTAGTAGAGTTATGTTTATTGGATTAGTACTGTGCTTGGCCCTATAGACTGGTTAGTCCCTGTTAATGCATGGTTATGTTTATGTTATTTGTTGAGTTGAGAACCAAACTTGAGGCATGTAATGTTACCCCATTGGAGTATATGATGAGGACTCCAGTGGAGATTTTATGATTTTATGATGTATGTTTCATGTCAGGATACATGCACAGGTCAGGTTTGGGTTCAACAGATGTTCAGTTTTCATGTTTTTATGTTAAAGTTTTAATCATGTATGGGATTTGACCAGGTAATAGTATGTATGTTTGGCTTGCTACGGGTCCCGGCGGCCTTAAACCGATCTGGATCCTAGCGCCGGTGGCGGTTCGGGCCGTTACGGTAGGGTATCGGTTTCCGGGTCGTTACAGGGATAGTTGGTATGATTTACACTCTAGACCTTGACATATTTCACGACTAGGCCACTAGGAGGATGTCCGCAAAGCTAATGACCGGGTATCAGTCCCGATTAATAAAATTCTCAAGTCATCATCATGACCAGGTGTTAAGTTCGATTTGTTATTTTTAATTTATTTCATAGCTACAAGACAATTGTCATTTATGGGCAGGAGCAAGTAAAATAATGTGAGTATGGAAGGTCAATCTAAACAAGTTATGTGCCCCAGATCGTGAAGATAACTGTCACATTCGAATATAAAGAATCAAAAACCAGTGGAGGACTTTTGATAAAACATAATAATCGCCCAAAGAAGGCCATGAGCTATCACCATAAGATATGGTCACGTGGCAAGAATATGATAAACTGATACGTAATCCCACCCGTGGAAAGAAAGAACCGGATACCGTGGCACCCCGGTTCATCATCAAGACTCGCCCATTTCAGAGCAGGCTGAGTCTTCACATTAAGTTACTGTTAGAGGTAATCTAGCAGATCCCTGTTACGTATGTAATCGCGGGTTTGCCGATCGATTAGCCGGCGAGACCCCTAATCAATTAGCTTGTCACATCATTATCGGATTTTCAAGAAATGCTATAATTAAACTTTATTTTCTTACAGTATAAAAGCCAATAATCACAAAGATAAAGATATACAATTTCTACACAGCTACTCTTGAATTCTAAACAATTTTTTACATTCGCCCTATTCGCCCTATTCTCCAGTTTACTGACTTGAGCGTCGGAGTGGCTGCCGTGGACACCCACCACCTCACGTTATCTTTCTCACAGGTTGCTCAATCACAGTGTAGCTTCATTTCGATCAAACGCTGTCCATCTCACATCCTCTTTCTTATCGGCTAATCATTGCACTGCTCTATTTTCGACTCCATCAATAAGCAACATATATTCTTTTAAAAATTAAAAAATTATTATTTATCTTATTATTTAAATTTAAATAATATAATATTAATATAATGAAAATAAATATTATATAAATTAATTTTGTAATTATTAACTATCCTCACCTATAAAATAATATCAATACAAGATTCTTTATAAATATTCTTAATAGTAACTATTCATAATGCTACTCATGTTTATATTTTATTATATTTATTTAGAGTAAAAAAAATTATTATATAAATAAAAGTGAAATAAATATCTAATATTATTATTTTAAAGAATTTATGTGAATTTAGTTATTTACTATAATAGTAATTTATTGAATTTAAATAAATATTTAATAATTTTAATTAAATCTATATATATATATATATATATATAAGTGGAAAGCGAGAGAATAAGAGGATTATCAAATATACCATTATTAATTTGATCATAACAATCTTCTCTTTAAGTTTAATTTCTTAAAAATTAAATAATTTATTATTATTTAAATTAAAATATCAAAAACTATTTATATTATTTAAAATAACCATAAAAATTGAAGTGAATAAGTATCGAAAATTATTCCTTGACATTTTAAAATTGAAAAAGTAAAGTAGAAAAATGTTTATATTTTATTTTTTTTATCATATATTATCTTTGGGCAATTCCAAATCCATCCTAATCTTCAATTTTTTTTTTATATGTTTACGATTTTAAAAAGTGGCTTCAATTAATTAATTGGTTTGGTACGTAAATGAAGTACTGAAATTCATCTAATTATTGTAAATATTATATGAAATAAAATAGATATTAAAATATTTATCAAATATACATAACATGTGCTGAATTAGAAATAAACCTATCATATAAATTAATTAAAAAAATAATTATTTTAACATAAAAGGATTACATTTTTTATTGGCTTCTAAGTTATTCAAAAAATGGAAGAAGGTTTCTCTAGGGCAATTTCTCCTCCTCTCTTTAGGGAAGAGCAGGACTAGCATTACGAAGTTGTAAAAAAATCAAGTTGAGTGATGGGATGGTGGAAGAGACATAGAATTTAGTGGATGAAGGTGAGGAAAGTGTTCGAGTGTGATACGAGCAAAAAAAATAATATGATGCTTCAAAGATTTAAAATGAGAAATTTCAAATAATGACAAATCAAGTTACTATCGCTCAATTCAAGACTTAAGAGATGAGAGCTATATTTGAAAAGTATGGGAGAATAAGGAAACAAGACACACTCTCTTCAATACATGTGAACGTGCAAAAAAATTTCAGATTGCGTAATGCATGTATGATCAAATTGCATTTAGGCTAGTTGTATTATTTTGGTATTTTCGTATTTTATGGAATTTATTTTAAATTAATTTGGCCTATATTAGAAGTCAAATTCGTGCAGCCCATTTAGGAAGGAGATTTCTCTCAGATAATTTAGGAAAATGATTTTTAATATAATTTAGGTTTGACAATTTAACTAGATACTCTTCCTATATTGTAATTACATCTTCCTACGATAGAATTACGGTTTGAAGGCTATAAAAACACCCTTAAGGTGGCAGCCACAGGAGGCCAATAAATAAAGATGATGTTAGGAACAATATTTGGTTCTTCTCCATTATTTAGCAACTTATCAAGGTTTAACCTTGTAACTTTCTAATATGGATCTCCTCCATGCTTAGTTAACTTATCAAGAATTTCTTGTGACGTTTTCGAAACTGGAATTTATTGATTATCTATGTTTCTAATCACATTGGTTGGTTAGGAGTGTAGCAGAGTAACTTTCGCTTGATTATCTATGTTTCAGATCGCGTAATGCATGTATGGCCAAATTGCATTTCAATTTTATTATTTTAGTATTTTAATATTTTATGGGATTTATTTTAAATTAATTTTGCCTATATTAGAAGCTAAATTCGTACAGTCCATTTAGGAAGGAGATTTCTCCAAGATAATTTAGGAAAATGATCTTTAATGTAATCCAGGTTTGACTATTTGACTAGATACCCTTCCTATATTGTAATTACATCTTCTTACAATAGAATTAGGGTTTGAAGACTATAAAAACACTCTTAAGGTGGCAGCCACAGGAGGCTAATGAATAAAGATAATTTTTTGAGCAATATTTGATTCTTCTCCATTATTTAGTAACTTATCAAGATTTAATCTTGTGGCATTTTAATATGAATCTCCTCCATGCTTAGTTAACTTATCAAGAATTTCTTGTGGCATTCTCGAAGCTGGAATCGCTTGATTATCTATGTTTCTAATCACATTGGTTGGTTAGGGGTATAGTAGAGCAACCTTCGCTTGATTATCTATATTTATAATCACATTAGTTTGTTAGAGGTGTGGTAGAGTAAGTATCGCTCTATTATCTATGTTTCTAATCATATTCGTTGGTTAGGGGTGTAGTAGAGCAACCCTCTGGAAGATTTCTTTGCTTTGTTCTTTATCAAGTTGTGTGACAAGGTTTTTGATCACAAGGTTGATCCTGGGTTCCGCATCAGTTAGTATTAGAGCATGGTGATAGATAAATTCCTATTTATCTATATTTATTTATTTCGTAAGTTTTTTTTTAGTCTATCTTATTAATTTTTTTTATTTTAGTTTATCTTATAGTTTCTCTTACAAAAAAGAAAAGGAAAGAAAATAAAGAAAAAAAATTTATTTTAGTTGTGTGAGATTTAAAAATAAAGAGTAAAAAAAAATCATTTCAATTGTTTGATTTAAAAAAAAAAAGAAAAAAAGGGGAGAGATGTCAAAGTTTAGTGCTTCATTTTTGAAATGTCATACTGAATTCAAAGAGATCCCATGTATATCGATTCTTTTATTGTCATTATGGTTGAAGATTCGAGGACGAATATTTTCGAAGAACGAGCAAGGAAATAATATGATGCTTCAAAAATTTAAAATAGAAAACTTCAAATCATGATAAAAGTATGGGAGAATAAGGAAACAAGACACACTCTTTTTAATACATGTGAACGCGCAACACAATTTCAGATTGCGTAATACATGTATGACTAAATTGTATTTAAGCCAGTTTTATTATTTTGGTATTTTAGTATTTTGTGGGATTTGTTTTAAATTAATTTAGCCTATATTTGAAGCTAAATTCGTGTAGCCCATTTAGAAGGATATTTCTCTAAGATAATTTAGGAAAATGATCTTTAATGTAATCCAGGTTTGACTATTTGACTAGATACCCTTCCTATATTGTAATTACACATTGCTACAATAGAATTAGGGTTTGAAGGCTATAAAAACACTCTGAAGGTGGCAGCCACAGGAGGCCAATGAATAAAGATGATTTTTTGAATAATATTTGGTTCTTCTCTATTATTTAGCAACTTATCAAGGTTTAACCTTGTGGCATTCTAATATGGATATCTTCCATGCTTAGTTAACTTATCAAAAATTTCTTATGACATTCTCGAAACTGTAATCACTTGATTATCTATGTTTCTAATCACATTAGTTGGTTAGGAGTGTAGTAGAACAACTTTCACTTGATTATTTATGTTTCTAATCATATTGGTTGGTTAAGGGTGTAGTAGAGCAATCTTCACTTGATTATCAATGTTTCTAATCACATTGGTTAGTTAAGGGTGTGGTAGAGCAACTATCGCTCTATTATCTATGTTTCTAATCACATTCGTTGGTTAAAGGTGTAGTAGAGCAACCCTCTAGAAGATTTCTTTGCTTTATTGTTTATCAAGTTGTGTGACAGGATTTTTTATCCTAGGTTCCACATCAGGGTGGAAGATAAAAGGAGATTCTCATTCAAGCAAGCTTTCCTTGGTGGTAACATCAAAGAGATAAGATGTGGAATACAAGATTAATCCGAAACTAAGAATCCTGTCACACAACTTTGATAAAAAATGAGAATAAAATAGTTTTCAAGAGCTGCTCTATCCTACCCCTAATCAACAATTGTACCTGTAAACGAAGACAATCAAATTATAAAAAAGAATTGACACTAGAACATCACAAGGAAAGATACTTGATAAGTTGCTAATCATTGATAAACATACAAAATTAACTTTATAAATGATAGAAAAAGAACCGAAGTTCAATTAAAAATTTTCATCATAGAAAAAAATATCAAATTTTAATTTTCTAACTCACTGTAACAACCGACTCTTTTGTGGCAAATTTTTAGTAGAAAAAAAAAATGCATCTAAAAGTGAAATAAGATTTTGATACGGTAACAATAGCAATTAACGCCTCAAATGTTGATGTTTTTATGGGAAAACAAATAATTCGCTACTATAGGTAAATGAAAGGCGCTAGATTGAGTATGCCATTAAGAATTTGTGGGAAAAAATTATTTATTTAAAATAAAATAAGAATTTTTTATTATGTTCAAAAGAAAAATAAGAAAATTAATAGCTTTATTTTTTTTTTATTAATTACTGTACTTGTTTTGTTTTCCAATCCACAATGACTCTCTCTCAACTGTCATCTCCTTAACCCTTCATCCCTCACTTCATCTCTCATCTCTAACCCAATAGAAGATTTCAGTTGTAGATTTCTAAATCATATGTGAAGCTAAAAGTTTTAATTTTTAACATCCAGCCTTTTAGTTCTCCAATTCTACAGAGGATAATGTAAGCTTCTTCCTTTAACTTCAACCCAATTAAGTTAGCTTCATTTGTGCATGTGCGAGAGCTTTGATTATTATCTTTTTGATTTCAGAGAAAGACGTTGGAAGTCATATTTCAAAATTCTAACAGGAAATAGCGGGCCAATTGAACAAGAAGTCATAGTCTAACGAATTCGACATGGATTGCTCCTCACTTCTATGCAATCAATGTTAATTTTTTATTTGAACAGGTGAGGAAGTTCATCCTCCTCATTGTCTTCACTAGGATTTTTAAAAGGTATGAGTTCAATTCATTGATTCATGCATTTTTCAATTTAGTAGAAGATTTTGTTATAATGGGTTGATTTTTTTTTTTCAAAACCATGAAAAGAGAAATAGTATGTTTGTCGTGATTGATGGGAAAAAGTTCTTTTTGCATTTGCTTTCTTTTATATAGGTCAAAGCATTGCATATCACTTAAGGGAATGAAATAATTTACAACGGTAATAACAGAGATGTTCTATGTTCTATTTTAAATCTTTTATAAAAGCCCCAATCATATAGAAATTTAAATATAGACTTCATGCTTTGTATATATTGAAAATAGCTTCTCATCTCTATCTATCTACTTCAAGTGTGGATTTTATGTGGTGGGGTTGGTAGTTTTTATCTTCTAAACTAATTGATTCTATTTGTATCCTATTTTAACTGATGTGTGACAGAATGTGTCCCCAATGGGTTTTATCAGTCTAATGAGATTTTTAAAAAAAATAAAATTAGCATATACTTTGTTCTAACTATATATTAATTTATTACTTTAATAGTTGAATTAATGATAAGTTCTTTAGTATATAAAAAGTTTTTAATACTAAATCTCTACCATTAATTCCATTGTATTTAGCTAAGGTTATACAATTAATTTCTTGGGCATATGTTGTATAGTTAAAATCCATTACTCAAATAAATTTAGGATAAAGAGCAATAAAGACTTGTACAGGATATACTTGAATCTTTACATGATTATTTCAATCATGATTAATCTTTTGGCATGAATGATCAAGGTACAATTCATGTCTAAATACATTTCTAAATATGATCAAGGTAGTCCCATTCAACACCTTCATATGCTTTGCTTCCGTACAATTCATGTCTAAATACTAGTGAATCTGTATTGACCCATGAAGTTATTATCGGGAAAAATTCCCTGGCATGAATGATTTTGCGATAAAAAATTTAAATGAATCATTACAAAATCATTCATGATTTTATTTCTAAACATAATGAAAATTTTTAAAGTTAAAAAGTTCTAAATTTTGAATTTTGCAAGAAAAAAAAATGATTCAATTGAATTAAATTCTTATAAAATTTTTGATTTTAAATAGAGGGATAGTGATAAATAATCGGGAAGCTATTTTTTCCATTTTCTCTAAAATATTAAAAAATTAAAATTCTTATCTATTTTCAAGAGTTATGATAGATAAACTTTTGTCACTATCAAAAAGTGGAAAAAAAAAATTTAGTCACAATTTAATAATTTTGATAAAATAAATATTATCACTATTAGAGTGAATTTTAAGTCACCATTTAACAATTTTAACAAAATAAATATTGTGACTATGAGAACTATGATAAATAAAATGTTTACTATTAAAAACTCTGAAATTTTTAACAGTCATTATTTAATACATTTGACAAAATAAATAAGGTCAATATTAAATTTATGATAAATAAAAATCCATCACTATTAAAAGTAAAAACATAATTTAGTCATTATTTAACAATTTTGATAAAATAAATATCGTCACTATGAGAATGAGAATTATGATAAATAAAAATTTCTCACTATTAAAAGTCACCGTTTAATACTTTTAAGAATATAAATATAGTCATTATTAGATTTATGACAAATAAAAATTTCATCACTATTTTAATAATATTGATAAAATTAATGTTCACATGATAAGAAATATGACAAACTTTTATCACGATTAAAAATGTTAGAAGTTACTTTAGTCACTGTTCAACAATTATAACAAAAAAAATATTGTCACAATAGTTAATTTCCTCACAATAAAATTTATTATTTGTCCTTAAATATAAAAAAATTGCAAAAATAATTTACATGTAGTGAGAAAAATTACTTAATTATTATTACAAATAATTTATCAAAACAAAATACTTTAAAGTCATCGATTATTATTATCATAATAAAAAATTAAATTGCAGTGATTAAATAATTTTTTACAATAATATATTTAAGAGGATGAGTTTGCTGTGATAAACTAAGTGACAAGTATATTTTATAATAATAATAAAGTTGTTACAATTTTCATATTTATGATGATAAATTACTTAGTTGTAAAAAATCAAAATTCTTCTAGTGTATATTTAATGAATCGTTTTGCTTTTGTTGTTGGTAAGTTAGATTTTTTTTTTATATATAGAAAACCATGAATTACTCTTACCATCTATAAAATTTGAATTACTTGTATTAATAATTCTTTTGAATATGTAACTTCTTTGCATTAATAATTGATTAATTAAAAATAAATTATTTTGTAAAGCGAAGGCCATTTTGAAGTTGAAAGACTTCAAATATTCAACATCTAGATATTATTGAAAATATACTTCTTGCATTTGCTAGTAGCAGCTCCCTGTCAAGCACGATATATGAAGGTTAATATTTTTTATGATCAACTCTTTATTACAATATGATATTAAATTAATATCATTATTTTTATAGTGTTTTTTTTTGAAATGGTATTTTTATAGTGTTTGTTTCTTTTAATTTAAATATTTATGAAATCTGACTTTAATTATAGTTTTATTTTTATTGAGAAGGAAGAAGAAGATCATTAGCAAATCAAGGACAGGCTTAACAAATATCATAATGGATTATGATGAAGTTTTGGTAATTTTATGTATATTGATGCTTTTAAATTGTTTTAATTATACGTAATATTATATTTGGAGTTCTTTATACTTGAATAAACACATCATATATTTAAACACTATAAGATAATGAAGCTATTATCATCTTTAATCATTTATTTATTTTTCATAACATAATTTTTCACCTTCTTATCTTTGAGAATTATATCATCTTATAAAAATGGGAGTAGTTATAAACTTGAATTATGAAAATAAATGTGTCATTTTTTTTAAAAAAAAAAAGAAAATGAATATGTGTTATAATAAAGACTTATACAACGTAATTTTCACCTCTTATATAACACTAATAAAAATATTTTTTGGTGTAAAAATCACTCCTAAAACTATATTTTTTTATTAATTAAATTTAAATGGTGAAATTTTTTATTATTATTGGGGAAGTAATTTGTCACTAATGCTAAAAGTTTTAGTGGTGGACTTAAGTATTGCATCAATCATTTGTGGCACATAAAATTGCCACTAAAATTTACTATATTTTCCTAATTTATACTTTTAGTGGCAACTTTATTACTATCAGTGGGGAAAACCCAACGCCACAAAAACATTACATTTAGTTGTGGGGTTGTGCATTTTCGTCACAAAAGAATGTAATTAGGTTTAGTGTGGCGCTTCAAAGTTTCGCCATAAAAGGAAGTATTTTGTAGCAACAGAACATATCTCCACTAAAACTTTTAGCATGCCATTTTCTATGGCGAACGTGTGGCGAATTTCACTTTCGACGCTAATATATTTTAATAGCGATTTGACATATTTAGTGACAATTTTTATCTCCACAAAAGGTTTAAATTATCATAGTGACTTATATATAAAATAAAGGTTATTTATAGTCAAATATCTCCTAATCGAAATATGAAAATAAAATAAATACTAGTTGAAGTAGGAATATATAAGATATTCTTATTTGAAAAAAGAAAACTAAATTTGATCCTACTAATAAAAAGATAATAATAATGAATTATAACCTAATTAGAATACAAATAAAAATCTACTTCATTCTATAATCGCCACTTTTAAAAGAATAATGAAATATTGAAAGATTTCTACTTGATTTAGGACTGAAAATTCGTCAATCCTTTTAGTAAGCTAAAATCCTTCTTCATATTGGAGCATTTTATTATTCAATTATGTCAATTTGACTCTTAATCCATATAGGATCATAAAAGTCATCAAAATATACTAAAATATCTCATATATGAGCTTCTAAATGTGAATTAATAATGGTTGAAACTGGACTCACGAATTTTAAGAAAATAAGCTCATTTCCTTTTCTTGTCTTCCAAAAGTAGTATCTAGCATAAATAAATTAAATTTTTCTTGATTCCTCATAATTTGGAACTTCTCATATTGAATCTTTAAAAGATGTGAAAACTGTGATCCACAACTTATTGTTAAAAATCCTTGCCATTCCTGTAACGACCCGAAATCGGACCGCTACCGGCACTAGGATCCAGATCGACTTAAGGTCGCCAGGACCCATAGCAAGCCTAACATACAACCTGTTATACCTGATAATCCCATACATGATCATACATTTACATAAAAATTTTAAACTTTTTCATTCACCAAACTTGACCTGTGCATGCATCATAATCATAACATAAACCCCACACAAGAGCCATCATCAAATGCTCTAGTGGGACATCATATCATATATCAAGCTTGGTCTAACATTTCTTAACATTAGTAAAGCATTATATAAAGATCATGTATCAAAAGGGATTCTCATACATTAGGGCCAAGCACAATACTAATCCTCAATACAAATTTATACAATACTTTACAATACATTACAATATCTTTCATGTCCACAACTAACTATTACATACACTATGCCTTTACTCTTGCTGATCTCCTGGTCTATCCCGAACCTGCAAACCTGGGGGTTAAGGGAAAGGGGTGAGCTACTAGAGCCCAGTGAGCAGAATAGTGAAACAGTATTTTAAAACATATGCTTTCATGAAATGCATCACATTACAAACAATTCACATCAAGGATGGACTTATCACCAATAGTCCTCTACACATTCCAATGGTGCCAGGGGCGTAGAATGGGCCTCGACCTGGACTTTCTCTTATCATAATATAACATACATAACATTCCAATGTGCCATGGGCGTAGAATGGGCCTCGACCTGGACTTCTATACCATACCATATCATATCATATCATATCATATCATATCGAGGACTAATGGATCATCCAACATCCATCCACATCAACAATAATTAATGCAATGCATCATATTCGTGAATTCTAATGCAAGCAACCTAGTATATAACATGGCATTCATGATGCATGAACATGCTCAAAATTTATTTACTTTGAAATATAAAGATCTATTCTACTCACCTCAGGCTGACTCTGGAAAGACTCTAAAGCAGCTATCTCACTGCTGGGGTCCTCGGTTCCTCGGGTCCGAACCTACACGGGTGGGCTCAAATGAGGGACCAAACAAACACTAATATGACTCTAAACATCTCCCCAGAAACCCCCTAAAGCACCACAGAACATTCATAGAAAATATGCAAAGAAAGGCTGAACAGGGCACTTTCGGCGGCACCTTCGGTGGCCGAACTCCCTTTCAGATCCGAAAGCCATGCACCTTCGGCGGCACCTTCGGCGGCCGAAAGTCCCTTCCAGATCCGAAACTCATGCACCTTCGACGGCCGAAACTCCCCTCCAGAGCCAAAAGTCCAACTTTCGGGGACGAGTTTAGGCGGCCAAAACATGCCACCACAGGCAGGTTCGGCGGCCGAACATGGCTTCGGCTGCCGAACCTGAGTTCTTCCAAAATGGCAGAACTCAGCCTTTCATGCACAATTTGCCTCCCAAATCCTCCAAACTCAAACCAAACCATGTAAAAACATGCATAAACACACTCCTAAGCATTTAGGGGTTTAAAACTAGCCTATACCCCAACAACATTACATTTTAACAAACAATAAATATACTTTGCATCAATTAACTCACATAAACCCTAACCTTTTACAACTAAGCTAATCATGCATCCAACACCCTTCGAACCCCTCAAAACTTACTAAAATCATAAAAAGAAGGGTAGGATCTACTCTTACCTCTTGAAAAACGAGAGGGAGACGATCCAAACTCGGAGATGGGAGAAATCGAGCTCCAGGGTCTCCAAGCTTCAAAACTTGATTTTTAGCTCAAAATCTTCAAAACCAAGTTAAAACTTGTCAAAAACATGAATGATTTGAAGGAAATCATCAAAACTAACCATGGAAGGGCATGGACTCCCTTTGCCCGAAAATGGAGAAGAAAACTCGCCCATTTTCGGACATGGAGCCTTTTATAGGTGGCTGGCCAGACCACCTTCGGGGGCCAAAGGTGCTCCCTAAAGTCACCAATGTTCGGCGGCCGAACCTGGATTTCCTTCCAAGGCACTTTTCTTTCAAAAACTCAATTTCTTTCTTACTTAAAACCTTAAAACACATGAAAACATTTTAGAAAAATATATTTTATCCTTCTAGAGGTTTCCGACATTCGAGATTCCACCGGAAAATATGAATTCTGATGCCGGAGTCTAGCCGGGTATTACAATTCCCGTGCTCGCATCAACATAGAAGATAGTTTCCGTTTTGAAGATTGTATTTCGGATAAGGAGGATAAGGATGATGTTGAGCAGTGACGGATTCACAAAATTGAAGTTAAGGAGGCCAATTTTATCTTTTCAACAAGACTTTTAATTTCACTCATTTCAGAAAAATTTTATCTATATAAATATTAAAGACAAGGTTCTCACAATAAATTCAAAGTAACAAAAAAATGTTGCAAATTAAATCAATTTGTGCACTTTAGATTTTTTTAACAATTTTTTGAGTAGTTTAACTTATTAACCATATCAATACTATTTGATTTTGCCAATATTTGTGATCTTTTAAAAAAAATAAAAAATTTAGCACATAATTTATTAAACTCATTTTTTTACTTTAAAATTTTAAAATTTATTTCTATTTATTTAAATAGTCTAACATAAAATAAATATAACTATAGCTTCTTAATAAAAAATATTATATAAAATAAAATAAAATAATAAATAAATAACTTATCTTGTAAATACTTTAAAAAGACAAAAATAAATAGGATACTTGAAGTTGAAATCTTGAAGATTAAAAATAAATTTTTTGGATTGAAAGAAAATACAGAAATAAGGTGATACTGCAAAAATGGTATTTGAAATTGCAATTTTTCTTTATAAGAGAATTATTATTAAGTTTCTGAATTTTAAAAAACTTAACTAGCTAGTTTGTCTCTATATTAAAATCGCTCGAATAAAATGTCTCTTTATTTTATAAAATTAAATTATTTAATAATTTATCAAAAAATTATTACCCTTGTCATAAAAAACTAAATAGTATGAACACTTAAACTTAAGTATATTAAATAATATGTATAGTTAAAATTATAGAATTAAATTATATAAATATTCAAGATAGGTTGATGGATTTTTTGACAAAATGATTAAAGAATTTGATTTTATAGAATAAAAAAATATTTTAATTGTGTAAATTTCAAATAGGGATGAAGTAATGAATTTTTTTAAAATTTAGAGACTTAATAATAATTTAAAAAAAAAAGTTACCTAAGTATCCCAAGGTAATTTAAAAAATTTTCAAAGGGGCCATGGCCCAAACATGGGTCCGTCAGTGATGCTGACTGTCTGAAAATTAGGGTGATGCGAAACCCTACTTCCTTCTTTATATCCTTGTTTAATAGCGTGATAATGGAAGAGGAATCTTATACGAACCTTTTATAAAAGTTGGCTAAACCATGAAAGCTTCTTACTTCAGATATTGTCTTAGGCATCAACCACTATTGAATAGCTTTCACCTTCTTTTCATCAACTTCCACTCATTTCTTGTTAACTATAAAATCTAAAAAGATAACTTTATCCATACAAAAAGTCTACTTTTTAAGGTTAGCAAATAATTGCTCCTTTTAAAGCATATATAAGACTAATTAAACATGAATTATATGCTCATCTAGGGATTTGTTATAAATCAAAATGTCATCAAAATAGAAAATAACAAATTTCCCTAAAAAGTCTCACAAAACATGATTCATAAGTCTCATGACAGTACTAGGGGCATTAGTTAGTCTAAAAGGCATAATAACCCATTCATACAAACCATATTTTATTTTAAAAGAAGTTTTCTATTTATCACCTGGTTTCATTCTAATTTGATGGTAACCACTTTTTAGATTAATCTTAGTAAATATGAAAGATCCATACAACTCATCCAATATGTCATCCAACCTATAAATGGGATGTCTATACTTTACAGTGATTTTATTTATTACTCTATAGTTAACACACACATCCTCCAAATTCCATCTTTCTTTGAAATGAGTAGTATTGGAATTGCACATAGGCTCATGCTCTCTCTTAGCCCCTTCACAAATAATTCCTCAAATTTCCGTTGAAGTTCTTTTGTTTCCTCAAGATAGCTTCGGTAGGTAGGACAATTCAGAATGTTAGCTCCTAGTATGAAGTCGATTTGATGTTTTATACCTTGCAGTGGTGGTAATCTTGCAGGCATCTTTTCAGGAAACACATATTCAAATTCCTAGAAAAGAGACTCAAAAGCACTAGGAAGATTTGGATTAAGGTCAGTCTTAGAAAATAAATTCTCTTGGAACCTAATTAATCATCACTAAAGACATTTGGCCTAGAACCTAATTAATCATCACTAAAGACATTTGGCCTATGTAGGCATTTTTTTAAATCTCTTTCTCTTGCAAAGAAGCTCTTATTCCTTTCACTTCCTGAACTTTTCTCTCCTACGCTTATCTCTCTCCTTTTTGCATAGATACTTAGTTTTAGGCCTTTTGTTTTATTCTTTTCTTTTTCACTCTTGGCCTCTTTCTTCTCATTTTTTTATATCCTCACTACCCAAAGCCCCAGATGCTTTTTGCAACTTTATTTGATCTTCAAAAACTTTAGCAGGTGATAATGGAGTTAAGGTGTAATTCTTCCTATTCATCTAGAATGAATACTAGTTTCGAGTGTGATACTCTTTCATTGAATTGCCAAAGTCTTCCTAGCAGTTGTAATACCCGGCTAGACTTCGGTATCGGAATTTCTACCGTCCGGTAAGATCTCAGATGTCGGAGACCTCTAGAAGGGTAAAATCATATTTTTTATAAAATATTTTAATGTATTTTATGATTTTAAGTAAAGAAGGAAATTAAGTTTTGAATGAAAAAGACCAAGGAGGCATTTCCAGGTTCGGCCGCCGAACCTCAAGTTCGGCCGCCGAACATTAGATAGTTTAGGGGGGTAAGTTAGGCTTTCAAAAGTGGTTCAGGTTCGGCCGCCGAACTTGCATGAGTTTTGGAGACACTTTAGGCTGCCGAAGGTGGTCTGGCCAACCCCTATTTAAGGGCTCCATGGCCGAAACGGACGAGTTTTCTCTCCCTTTTCGGCCAACGGTGAGTCCATGCTCTCCCACGGTCGGTTTTGTTGATTTCCCTCAAATCTTTCAAGTTTTAACGAGTTCTAACTTGGTTTTGAAGAGATTTGAAGCTTAGAGCAAGTTTTGGAGCTTGGAGGTTCAAAGAGTTAGATCTCTCCCATCTCCGAGTTGGATCGTCTTCCCTCTCATTCTTCAAGAGGTAAGAGTAGATCCTTAGCTCATTTTATGTTTTTAACAAGTTTTATAAAGGTTTATGGGGTAGAAATGCATGTTTAGGTTATTTTGAGTTTATGGGTTTATGTTGAGTTTTTTGAGCAATGTGTGTTGTATTTGTATATTTGATGTATTGTAGTTGGGGTTTAAGATAGTTTGAAGCCCCTAGGAGCTTATGTATGTGTGTATGCATGTTGTGAAAGTGTTGGTTTTGAGTTGAATGGTTTGGGAGGCAAATGTGCATGATTTGAGGCTGAGTTCTGCCTTGGAAAGAACTCAGGTTCGGCAGCCGAAAGGACTTTCAGTTGCCGAACCTGCCTGTGGAGGCAAGCCTTTGGCTGCCGAACCCTGCCCCCGAAAGTGGACTTTCGGCTCTGGAAGGGAGTTTCGGCCGTCGAAGGTGCCGCCGAACATGCATGAGTTTCGTCTCTGGAAGGAACCTTCGACCGCCGAAAGTGCCACCGAAGGTGCCTGACTTTCGGCTCTGGAGGGACTTTCGGCCGCTGAACCTGCCGCCGAAAGTGCCCTGTTCAGCCTTCCTTTGCATGTTTGCTATGATTGTTTTAAGGTGTTTTAGGGGGTTTTTGGAGAGTATTTTAGAGTCATGTTCATGTATGTTTGGTCCCTCATTTGAGTCCACCTATGTAGGTTCGGACCCGAGGAACCGATGACCCCAGCAGTGAGATAGCTGCTTCAGAGTCTTGTCTGAGCTAGCCTGAGGTGAGTAGAATGACTCTTTATGTTTCAAAGTAAATAACGAAAGTTTTAGTATGAATCATGCATCATGATTGCCATGAGATATATTAGGTTGTTTGCATTAGAATTCACGAATATGTTGCATTGCATATTATGTTGTTGATGTGGATGAACATTGAATGATTAGTCCTCGTATGATATGGTATGGTGATGATGATGTGGTATGGAAGTCCAGGAAGACCCATTCTACGTCCCTGGTACAATGTAAGAGAAAGTCCAGGAAGACCCATTCTACGTCCCTGGCACATTGGAATGTTATGATATGTTATGTAAGAGGAAGTCCAGAAAGACCCATTCTACGTCCCTAGCACAATTGGATATGTAGAGGACTATTGGTGACAAGTTCATCCTTAATGTGATTTGTTTGTGTTGTGATGCATTTCATCAGAGCATGAACTTTAATTATAATGTTTTATTATTCTGCTCACTGGGCTCTAGTAGCTCACCCCTTTCCCTTAATCCCCCAGGTTTGCAGGTACGGGATAGATCAAGAAGTCAAGAATAAAGTTATGCTTTATGTAATAGCTAGTTGTGGACATGATAATGATGTAATGTGAAGTATAGTACAGTATTGTAATGTAATGATGAGTATTGAGATTTAGAGTTGTGCTTGACCATAGTATGTTGTTAATCCCTTTTTGGTTACATGATCTTGTAATGAAATGTTTTTATGATGTTATGGAAACCAAACTTATTATATGTTATGTTACCCCATTGGAGCATTGATGAGGACTCCAATGTGGGGTTGACGGTTACGTTTATAAGTTGTGCATGCACAGGTTAAGTTTGGTAAATGAATGAGAAAGTTCAAAATTTTTATGTATGTGTTGATCATGTATGGGATTAAACAAGTGTACAGGTTGTATGTTAGGCTTGCTACGGGTCCCGGCGGCCTTAAGCCGATCTGGATCCTAGTGCCGGTAGCGGTTCGATTTTCGGGTCGTTACAGATTGGTATCAGAGCCCTAGGTTCATATGGTCGGACCTAGAGTGTCGGGCTCATAGATGTTCGAGAAGGTCAAACACAATAGGAAAATCATGTCCACTAGGATAGGATATAGAGTCTTGTCTTGAATGATGATGTGAAATGCCATAATATTATGCATGTGCATTGATTATATGCTATGTATGTAATGGATGTATGCGGGTTCATGTGTTTGCACATGAACCATTTGATGCTAATGTCTTATGTGATGTGTGCTGTTTTTCAGTAAGCAAGATGAGAGGAACTCATCGATCTGCACGATTGACTGGAGTACCACCCCAGGATGAGGGCACGGATGCCCGTCCTCCTGCATTGCCTAGGGCAATGTCCTACAGGTCTAGCAGGGAGAGAACATCAAGGGACCCTAGAAGGTCTTTTGATGTGAGCAGAAGAGGAACAGTACAGGGTGGAATGTCGGAAGATGTGGGGGATGAGATGGATGTGGATCAGAGGAGGGATGGCAGTCTTGGAGTGAGTATGTCTGAAGAGGGCATGGGAGAGTCTCAAGGAGGCACTCAGGCCTCGGGATTTATTCAGCCACCCCAGTACCCACCCTTTTCATAGAATCCCAGGTATTCGATGGGAGGTACATCGGATTACCCCAGCTTTAACCCTTATCACTCTCACATGCCATACCCACCTTACTACCCACTATACCCACAGTACCCCATGTACCCACCCCCATCTTTCTACCTAGGTACAGCAAACCCTAACCCAGGGGATGTTGCACCTCCTCCACCACTAGCAGAACCTATTGTCCCAGAAATCCAAATGCCTAAACCTAGCTCATCTAGAGGGAGCAAGGTCAAGATGACCGACTACATGAAGCTGGGTGCTCCCCAGTATGAAACAGGTGATGACCCGTTTGACTACCTTGGGAGGGTCAAGATGATTACAGATGAGATAGGAGCTGATGATAGTAGAGCCATTCAGATGGCTGGGTTCACACTGAAATGCAAGAAGGCCCGAGAGTGGTTTAAAAACTATGTGAACCCGAGGTTGGATAGCTTATCATGGGAGGAGTTTACTAATGAGTTTGCAGGATGGGCTTTCCCTGATAGTTCAAGGGAGTTGAAGATGATTGAGTTTGAGCAGTTAAGGCAGACGGAGGAGATGAGTGTAGATGAGTACACAGATAAGTTCTTGGAGTTGTTGTCGTTTGCAGGTATATCATGAGGCTTCATTCCAGGTATTCCTCCTTGATCCAGTCAGCAGAGAGGGAGAGTTTCCATGCCATAGTGGATATGGCTTGGAGAATGGAGGCTAGTGCAATAATTAAGGGAAAAGTCAAGCAGTCAGTGGCACAGCCTTCTGGTTCCAAAACCCCAGGTGGGGGAAAGTTAGACCCTTCTTCTCTGAGTTCAGGCAGTAAGAGGTGGAGTAATACCACCAAGATGTCAAAGAAGAACAAGTTCTGGAACAAGATCAAATCAGGTCTGGGATTAGGAAGTGGCTCGAGCTCAGGTGCGGACAATGCAGTATGTATGAAGTGTGGGAAGCCACATAAGGGAGTATGTCGGTTTGGGACGACAGCCTGCTTTAGATGTGGGCAGGAGGGACACATGGCACGGGAGTGTCCCAGAGCAGCTTTTGTGGCACAATCTCAGCAGACAGCTTCTGGTAGTGTGGCTCAGCCAGTAACTCCAGCCGTGACTCAGGCCAGTGGCAGAGGCAGAGGGAGAGGGGCAGCCTCTTCTTCAGCGGGTTTCAGGGGTGAAGGTCCATCAGCTCCAGCACGGATCTTCACCATGACACAGCAGGAGGCAAATGTGTAATACCCGGCTAGAGTCCGGCATCGAAATTCTACTTTCCGATGGAATTTCGGATGTCGGAAGTCTCTAGAAGGGTGAGAGTGATGTTTTTCTACCATATTTTGGTATGTTACATAGTTTTAAAGCTTACGGAACTGAGTTTTTGAATGAATTGAACCAAGGCAGAAAAGCCAGGTTCGGCCGCCGAACATGCATGGCTTTCGATTTCACGTGTGGCCGCCGAAGGTGGTCTGGCCAGCCACCTATAAATGGCCCTCAGTCGGTTGAAAGGATAACCATCACCGTTTTCTTTCACTTGCTGAGGTGAGACCCTGTCCTTTGTGAGTATTCTTTCATGTTTTCATCTAATCTTGCAAAGATTTGATTAGTTTTTATGTTATTTTGAAGGTTTTAAGCTAAAAACTCAAAGTTGTGAAGTTTGGAGAGTTTGAAGGAGAGGTGCTCCAAAACTCCACGTTAGGATCGTTCAGCTTCTTGGTTTCAAGAGGTAAGTGAAGATCCTGAGCTTGTTTTTATGTTTTCTGAAGGTTTTATGTGGTTTTGGGGGAGAGTTGCATGAATAGGGTTATTTGTGATGTTTTGATGATTTTGTGAGTAAAGCTTGTTTCTGTGTTGTTTTTATTGTGTATTTGGGGTTTTAAGGTAGTTTATGACCCCTTTGAGCATATACTTGGGTATATGCAAGTTGAGGAATTGAGGTGGTTGAGGTTGAGAGGGTTTTGGTGCTTTTGGCGAGAGGCAGAGCACGTTTCTGCCTTGCGGATGAACTCAGGTTCGGCCGCCGAAGGTACATTCGGTCGCCGAACCTGTAATACCCGGCTAAATCCGGCATTGGAATTCCTACCGTCCGGTGGAATTCAGGGATGTCAGAGGTTTCTAGAAGAGCAAGGGTAAAGGAAAGTGTTTAATGGTTTTAAATGAAATAGGAATGAGTTTTAAAGAGAAAAGGCTTTGGAGACAAAGGTCATGTTCGGCCCCCGAATGTAAGTTCGGCCGCCGAAAGTGCTCAATGTTCGGCTTCCGAAGTTTAAGTTCGGCCCCCGAACGTTGCATGGTTTTGCATGTAGTTTCGGCAGCCGAAGCTGAGGTGATCGGGTAAGCTGTGCATGCTCCTCAGTCCGTGATTTGGCCAGGTGTTCACCTCCAGATCATGATCAGAGGTTAGGCCACGTTTCTCCTGACTCATCTGCAAGCTTTTTATCAGCTTATGCAGAAGGTTTGGTCATTGCAAAGGGTTTGAACGTTTTTGAGAGCAAAGGGAGGTTTTGATGGTTTTGTGATTTTGAAAAGGAGTTTCTGTGTTTGGATTCTTCAGCTTCTTGAATCAAGAGGTAAGTGAAGTTTTAATGAGTTTTAACAGCTTTTAAAGTGGTTAAGGGTAGAGTTGCATGTTTAGGTTTTAAAGTTGAGTTTTTGATGTTTTAATGGTGTAAGCATGATTATGTGTTATAGTTGCTGTTTTGTTGGGGTTAATAGGTAGTTTTGGACCCCTTTGAGCATATACCAGAGTATATGCAAGTTGAGGAGTTGTGTATGCATGATTGTGTAGAGTTGGTGCTTGGCAGGAGATGGTTGTGCATGAAGCTGAGTTCTGGATGAACTCAGGTTCGGCCGCCGAAGGGAGGATTCGGCCGCCGAACCCCTTGTGAGGGCAGTTTCGGCTGCCTAAGGCTGCCTCCGAAAGAATGGACTTTCGGATCTGTCCAGCACATTCGGCCGCCGAAGGTGCCGCCGAAGGTGTCCTGCCTAGCTTTTCCTATGCATGCTTTATGTGATTGTTTTATGAGCTTTTAGAGGGATTTTGGGGAGTTGTTTAAGAGTTGGTAAGAGTATGCTTGACACCTCAATCGAGTCCTTTTGTGTAGGTTTGGACCCGACAGTTCAGGGAGGTTGTCAGGATTAGCAATTGCAGAGTCAGTCAGGTTTCTGCTTGAGGAGCAGAGGTGAGTAGAACTAAACTTAATCTTTTATTACAGAAACATAATGTTTTAGCATAGTTCATGCATCATGAATGCTATGATATATATTAGGGTGATTGCATTAGAATCACGAATGTGAAGCATTGCATATGATGTGATTAGAGATGAGGTGGACCCAGGCGACTCCAATAGCCTAAGCTTCGGCTCCTGTCATTGTGTCAGGTCAGTTGGGCAAGTACATGTTGGAATGCCCTGTGTAGCTCCTTTGGGGGGGCCAGTGTTGACAGAGGGTATTTTTGGGGTCATGTCTACCTTAGTGGGGATTGGACCAAGGCGACTTCAATAGCCCGTCGAGGGAGTTTTGGGGTCATGTCTAATCCAAGATATATTGAGATGTTTGTGTTGTGATGCATTTTCATATATAGTGCGTATGAATGAACTGTTTTCAGTGTTTCTACTCACTGGGCTTTAGAAGCTCATCCCTTTCCCTTAATCCCAGTTTTGCAGGTTCAGAGTAGCTGGGAAGGGTAGAAGCATCAGAGTTGCTAAAGGATTGCATATGTAATAGTATAGTGTGGACATGATGTAATTAAAGGGATATATGTAAAAGTGATGTAATAGTTAGTCAGTTAGTGTATAAATGTATTAGAATGTGCTTTTGCCTATTGTCTAGTGTATGTTAATCCCTAGTGTATGCATGTATCCTGTTTTACAGTTTCTTGATGAGAAATGAGTCAGACCAGACTTAATATATGTTGTGCTTTGAAAACCCAGTGAATTATAACTGTGAGGGAAGACAAGGTTTAATTCCTTTGACCCAAGACCAGTGCAATAGGAAAGACCAGGTTTGATTCCTGTGATCCACAGAGTAGACCACTAGAGAAGACCAGGTTTGATTCCTGTGACTCTATGGTAGCCAAGTTAACTTATGATATGCTGACCCTTATAGAGTGGGTTCTATGCTGCAGAGCGCATAGGGTATGGAGGTTACTTGGTAAAGCATCACTGGTGTATTATAGATAGCCAGAGGGCTAGTTCAGATTAGTATATCTGAGCATTTTGGTTCATATGGTTGGACCTACAGAGAGTGTTTTAAAGGTTAAGTCTGGTAGTTTTGAAGTAAAGTTTTAACAGTTAATAGTCCAGTCGGATCATGTATGGGATTTTAGCAGGTACACAGAGTTCAGGATAGGCTTACTACGGGTCTAGGCGGCCTTAAGCCGATCTGGATCCTAGTGCCGAGCGGTTCGGACCGTTACAAAGAGGGTACCGGTTTCCGGGCTGTTACAGATGGTATCAGAGCATAGGGCCTCTTAAGTACGGTGTGTGAACATGTTTGTTCAAGGATTAGAGATCCCACATCGGAAAGAGGTTGCTGTCAAGTCATAGGAAGGCAAAGCACAATAAGTAAAATCATGTCCACTAGGCTTTGTGTTGCATGCTGATGTGACATGCCCATGGATATAAACATATGTATGTATGCATGTATATATTGTAAGTTCATGTGTTTTCATATGAACTCTATGTTTGCTAATGTTTGTTCTTATGTGTTGTTCCTCAGGAAAGCTAGAAGAGTGTTAAGCTGAGTAGATCTATGGAATCAGATCCGTCTGAAGGGTCTTTTGATGATAGTAGAGAAGGAATGAAGCTAGAATCAGAAAATAGAAGAGAGATCGAGGTAGCGGTGCAAAGAAGGGATGTTGGTATACAGGTAAATATGGATGAGTCTGTAACAATTGATCAGACCAAGGACTCTAGGATAGGAGAGAATGATCCTTCCTTATGGAGTATAGCTTCCTGGAAAGGAGTGAAGTGGGGGAAAACCCCTAAGAAAAAGGTTCGAGGCCGTAAAGGGTCAAAGAAAAGGAAATTCTGGAATAGCAGTGCTGGTCCAAGTTCTGGCATAGGCAAGCCACAATGTTTGAGGTGTGGTAGATTGCATAAGGGAGTTTGTCTGGTAGGAACCACAGCTTGTTATAGGTGTGGACAGGAGGGGCATGTGATTCGTGAGTGTCGTATGATGCCTTGGATGATTCGGTCCCAGCGGTCTTTTTCAGGTAACAAGGCTCAGCAGGGAATAGCCCCATCAGATCCAGTGATGCTAGGTATGCTCTTTTTGCAAATTTTGATGTATATCTTTGTTTTGTGGATCCTAGGAGGATTGGAAGGAACAGAATGTAATAGAGTTACATGTTGAGAGTAAAAGTAAAAGAGATAGAGAGGAAGAGAAAAGTTAATAGCTAACGGAAAGTAAATCAGAAAAGAGTTAAAGAAGAGAGTTGCTTTAAGATCATAATGTTTCAGGTTTCTTAAAACCCAGGCATAGTGAGTTTTGTTTTCTTAAGAAAGAGTAAGTAAGTAAGTTAAAAGCAAAAGGAAAAGTGAATCAGATCAGAGTAAGATAAGAGTAAAGCTAAAAAGAAAGGGTCGAGTTAGTCTGGGAATGGGTGGTAGTTGAGGCAGAGAAAAGGGTTAGCTTTTTCGGAAGGTTCCCGAGGGAAGTTCCATTTGCTTTAGTTTGGATCTTCACCCTGACATGGTAGACTAAGCACAGTGACGTCAGATACGTTCACCTAGTAGTTCTCAGATGTGTAAGTTAGTTGTTCTGGACCCTAGTGTTTCGCTTTCCTTGTTATTGTGAGCCGTTGATCGATTGGGTTTGATGACTTCTGGGCTTAGAATGTTTTTTTTTCCTTGGGTCAGTGGACCTGAGAGTGTGATCCATCTGATGTAAAGTCAGTCAGTTCAGGTCAGAGTTGGTGGTGAGTAGATGCGATCCAGCTGACCTTATGGTTCTAGATTTGACTGTGTGATGTCATTCTAGGGCGGATTGATGCATTACTCATAGTACTACCTGTGTCATCAGAGACAAGGTAGGAGAGTTGATAGTTGAAGATGGATCAGAATAGTCCTTTTAGGGGGACAGAGTATAGCTGCCTCGAAGTTGATGTCAGCCCTGCAGGCTCATAGGTCTCAGGAAAGGTTATCAGAGGGTTGTTTTAGCTCTTGTAAGCAAGTTTGTCAGGATAGGGAATCAGCCTCAGTACCTTTTTCTAGTGAGTACTAGATGTCTCCCAGGTAATCTGTCAGGTTTACCATCTGTCAGGGAGAAAGAGTATGGAATGAGAATGGTATCTGGACGCAGAACCATTTCTTTCTTTTCTTGCCCTACAGAATGGCACCTGCAGAGAGAGAGCTAAGAGTCATCAGACTAGTAAAAAGAGGTGTGGTAGTCAAGGGTTTTGTCTGACTTAGTACTTCACCCTGGTTTATACCAGTTGGTGTGGGAAACGAAAGATGAATCCTTAAGGTTTTGATCTAATAGAACAGTAAATAGTGAGTTTAAGCTGATAAGTAAGTACCAAGTTATCCTAGTTAGGATTGATGATCTTTGAGCTGTTCTGATAAAAGCTGATTATGGTTTTGGTGTGATCAGAATTTTGGATATCACCAGTTAAGAGTTAGAAAAGATAAAGAGAAAAAGGAGTAAGGCTCAGAGTAACGCAGCAAAAGCTGTGGAGTTTAGATCTTGCTTGTTCTTGTTTGTTTGTGTTAACATTCGAGGACGAATGTTTTATAAGGGGGAAAGAATGTAATACCCGGCTAAATCCGGCATTGGAATTCCTACCGTCCGGTGGAATTCAGGGATGTCAGAGGTTTCTAGAAGAGCAAGGGTAAAGGAAAGTGTTTAATGGTTTTAAATGAAATAGGAATGAGTTTTAAAGAGAAAAGGCTTTGGAGACAAAGGTCATGTTCGGCCCCCGAATGTAAGTTCGGCCGCCGAAAGTGCTCAATGTTCGGCTTCCGAAGTTTAAGTTCGGCCCCCGAACGTTGCATGGTTTTGCATGTAGTTTCGGCAGCCGAAGCTGAGGTGATCGGGTAAGCTGTGCATGCTCCTCAGTCTGTGATTTGGCCAGGTGTTCACCTCCAGATCATGATCAGAGGTTAGGCCACGTTTCTCCTGACTCATCTGCAAGCTTTTTATCAGCTTATGCAGAAGGTTTGGTCATTGCAAAGGGTTTGAACGTTTTTGAGAGCAAAGGGAGGTTTTGATGGTTTTGTGATTTTGAAAAGGAGTTTCTGTGTTTGGATTCTTCAGCTTCTTGAATCAAGAGGTAAGTGAAGATCTGAAGTTTGTTTTAATGAGTTTTAACAGCTTTTAAAGTGGTTAAGGGTAGAGTTGCATGTTTAGGTTTTAAAGTTGAGTTTTTGATGTTTTAATGGTGTAAGCATGATTATGTGTTATAGTTGCTGTTTTGTTGGGGTTAATAGGTAGTTTTGGACCCCTTTGAGCATATACCAGAGTATATGCAAGTTGAGGAGTTGTGTATGCATGATTGTGTAGAGTTGGTGCTTGGCAGGAGATGGTTGTGCATGAAGCTGAGTTCTGGATGAACTCAGGTTCGGCCGCCGAAGGGAGGATTCGGCCGCCGAACCCCTTGTGAGGGCAGTTTCGGCTGCCTAAGGCTGCCTCCGAAAGAATGGACTTTCGGATCTGTCCAGCACATTCGGCCGCCGAAGGTGCCGCCGAAGGTGTCCTGCCTAGCTTTTCCTATGCATGCTTTATGTGATTGTTTTATGAGATTTTAGAGGGATTTTGGGGAGTTGTTTAAGAGTTGGTAAGAGTATGCTTGACACCTCAATCGAGTCCTTTTGTGTAGGTTTGGACCCGACAGTTCAGGGAGGTTGTCAGGATTAGCAGTTGCAGAGTCAGTCAGGTTTCTGCTTGAGGAGCAGAGGTGAGTAGAACTAAACTTAATCTTTTATTACAGAAACATAATGTTTTAGCATAGTTCATGCATCATGAATGCTATGATATATATTAGGGTGATTGCATTAGAATCACGAATGTGAAGCATTGCATATGATGTGATCAGAGATGAGGTGGACCCAGGCGACTCCAATAGCCTAAGCTTCGGCTCCTGTCATTGTGTCAGGTCAGTTGGGCAAGTACATGTTGGAATGCCCTGTGTAGCTCCTTTGGGGGGGCCAGTGTTGACAGAGGGTATTTTTGGGGTCATGTCTACCTTAGTGGGGATTGGACCAAGGCGACTTCAATAGCCCGTCGAGGGAGTTTTGGGGTCATGTCTAATCCAAGATATATTGAGATGTTTGTGTTGTGATGCATTTTCATATATAGTGCATATGAATGAACTGTTTTCAGTGTTTCTACTCACTGGGCTTTAGAAGCTCATCCCTTTCCCTTAATCCCAGTTTTGCAGGTTCAGAGTAGCTGGGAAGGGTAGAAGCATCAGAGTTGCTAAAGGATTGCATATGTAATAGTATAGTGTGGACATGATGTAATTAAAGGGATATATGTAAAAGTGATGTAATAGTTAGTCAGTTAGTGTATAAATGTATTAGAATGTGCTTTTGCCTATTGTCTAGTGTATGTTAATCCCTAGTGTATACATGTATCCTGTTTTACAGTTTCTTGATGAGAAATGAGTCAGACCAGACTTAATATATGTTGTGCTTTGAAAACCCAGTGAATTATAACTGTGAGGGAAGATAGGGTTTAATTCCTTTGACCCAAGACCAGTGCAATAGGAAAGACCAGGTTTGATTCCTGTGATCCACAGAGTAGACCACTAGAGAAGACCAGGTTTGATTCCTGTGACTCTATGGTAGCCAAGTTAACTTATGATATGCTGACCCTTATAGAGTGGGTTCTATGCTGCAGAGCGCATAGGGTATGGAGGTTACTTGGTAAAGCATCACTGGTGTATTATAGATAGCCAGAGGGCTAGTTCAGATTAGTATATCTGAGCATTTTGGTTCATATGGTTGGACCTACAAAGAGTGTTTTAAAGGTTAAGTCTGGTAGTTTTGAAGTAAAGTTTTAACAGTTAATAGTCCAGTCGGATCATGTATGGGATTTTAGCAGGTACACAGAGTTCAGGATAGGCTTACTACGGGTCTAGGCGGCCTTAAGCCGATCTGGATCCTAGTGCCGAGCGGTTCGGACCGTTACAAAGAGGGTACCGTTTTCCGGGCTGTTACAGAACCCATGAGGAGGTGGCTTCGGCTGCCCAAACTTGCCCCCGAGCTTTTGGACTTTCGGCTCTGGAGGGGAGTTCGGCCGCCGAAGGTGCCGCCGAAGGTTAGAGACTTTCGTCTCTGGAGTGCCTTTCAGCCTCCGAAACTTGCCCCCGAAAGGGTTCGGCTGCCGAAAGTAGAGATTCGGCCGCCGAAGGTGCATGAGTTTCGTCTCTGGAAAGGACTTTCGGCCGCCGAACCTGTCGCCGAAAATGTCCTGTCCAGCTTTCCTTTGCATGCTTTGCATAGATATTAGAGTGAGTTTAAGGGGATTCTTGGGGAGTTTCATAGAGGTGTTCATAAGTGAGTTTGGTCCCTCATTTGAGTCCATCTGTATAGGTATAGACCAGAGGAACCAGAGAGAGCAGCAGTGAGTACTGCTCCAGAATTGTCAGAGCCTGCAGAGTCAGTCCAGTTAGCCAGAGGTGAGTGGAACTAAACTTAATACTTTTAATTGAGACATAAACTGCTTTTCAGCATAGGTCATGCATCATGAATATACAGCAGGTTGTTTGCATTAGTATGCACGAATATGTTGCATTACATAGTTCATTGTTGTTGTGGGTGAATACTGAATGATCCAATAGTCTCTGAGAGAAGTCCAGGAGCCTTTGACTACGCCCTGGCAGGTACAGAGAAGTCCAGGAGCCTTTGACTACGCCCTGGCAGGTATATAGTAAAGTCCAGGAGCCTTTGACTATGCCCTGGCAATGGTAAGTACAGAGGTGTTATATACACATATACATATATGACAGGAAGACCAGGTGCTCGATTCTACGCCCTGGCACGGCAGAGTTCTTGGGACTATGTGGTGACAGGTTTCCCTTGATGTGAATTGTCTGTGATATGGTGCATTCCATGAGATCATAATTTAATGAGATGTTTTACTGTTCTACTCACTGGGATATAGAGCTCATCCCACTCCCTTAACCCCAGTTTTGCAGGTTCAGTGTACAGTATACAGAGGAGATCCACAGAGTACAGAAAGAGTAAAGAGATGTGTAATAGTGTAGAGTGGACATGTAATATTAAAGAGATGTAATAGTTGTGTATAAAGTTAGAAATGTGCTTGACTTAGTGATGTTGTTCATAACATGATCTGTAGATGTATATCTGTTTTACTGTATGTGAAACACCAGGCTTAACAGGTATGAGTTAACCCATCTAGAGCAAGCTCTAGTCAGGGGTACAGAGTACAGAGATAGTGCATGCACAGGTTAAGCCTTGTTTTAGAAAAGAGTTTTTATTTTCACAGAAAATGTATGATCATGTATGAGTTTTACAGGTACACAGAGAGTATAGCAGGCTTGCTACGGGTTCTGGCGGCCTTAAGCCGACCTGAATTCTAGCACCGGTGACGGTCTATTTTGGGGTCATTACAGATTGGTATCAAAGCCCTAGGTTCACATGATCGGACTTATAGAGACAGTGTCGGGCTCATAGAGGTTAGAAGTGGTCAAGCACAATAGGAAATCATGTCCACTAGGTATGCATGTGCCTTATTGCTATGTGATGTTTATGTGCTAAAGTGCTATGTTATGTGTTGTTTTCTAGAGAAAGTAAAGATGAGAGGAACTCATCGATCAGCTCGATTGACTGGAGTCCCACCAGATAGTGAGAGACCAACTGCTCGTCCTCCTGCATTGCCAAGGGCAAGGTCTCAGAGATCTAGCAGGGAAGGTACGTCAATAGACCCTAGAAGGTCTGTCGACGAGAGCAGAAGAGGTACAACGAGAGGAGAAAGATCAGAGGAAAGGAGGGAGGCTGTGGAGATTGACTAGTCTAGAGATGACAGCATGGGTATAGGCAGATTTGAGGAAGGTATGGGAGAGTCGCAGGGAGGTGCTCAGGCCTCAGGTTTTGGTTATCCAGCCTTTCCGCAGGACCCTGAGTATCCGATGGGAGGTATGTCGGAGTACTCTAGTTTTGTCCCATATCCTCCTTACATGCCATATATGCCTTATCCTCCTTATTACCCACCATATCCTATGTATCCACCTTCCCCTACCCATCCAAGTGCAGCACACCCAGAGCCAAATGACCCAGTACCACCACCACCAGTAGCCCCTGTTGTTCACAGACATCAACCTAGCTCATCTGGAGGTAAAGTGCAAATGACAGAGTACTTGAAATTGGATGCTCCTAAATACAACACGGGAGATGATCCATTTGAATACCTCAGATCAGTTAGGATGATAACCAGTGAATTGGGAGCTGATGATAGTAGAGCCATTGAGATGGCAGGGTTTACACTTAAGTGCAAAAAGGCCAGAGAATGGTTCAAGAATTATGTGGAACCCAGGATGAACAGTATGTCTTGGGGAGAGTTCGCCAATGAGTTTGCAGGGTGGGCTTTTCCTGATAGCTCCAGGGAGATGAAAGTCATAGAGTTCGAACAGTTGCGACAAACAGATGAGATGAGTGTTGATGAATTCACAGATAAGTTCCTGGATTTGCTTCAGTATGTGGGTCAAGCCTATGATACTGATCAGAAGAATGCAAGGAGATATACTATGAGACTGCATCCCAGGTATTCTTCCTTGATTCTTCCAGCAGAGAAGGAGAGTTTCCATACTATAGTAGACGCAGCCAGAAAAATGGAAGCTAGTGCCAATATTCAGAAACAGTCAAAGGCACAGGCTTCGAGTTCTAAGGCCCCCAGTTCAGGCACTTCAGGCAGCAAGAGATGGGATAGAGCAAAAGGAACAAATAGTAAGTTTTGGAATAAAGTCAAGTCAGGTTTGGGACTAGGTAGTGGCTCAAGCTCTGGCACAGCTCCAGTATGCAGAAGATGTGGAAGACCACATGGAGGAGCTTGTCGGTTGGGATCTACAGCTTGTTTTAGATGTGGACAGGAAGGGCATATTGCTCGAGATTGTCCTCAGGTGACTTTTGCACCATCCCAGCAGATGAGTTCAGGCAGTGTGGTACAACCAGTTGTACAGCCAGCAGCTCCAGTCATGCCTCAGAGTAGTGGCAGAGGTAGAGGGAGAGGGGCAGCCTCTACTTCAGCAGCAAGTTCCCGAGGTGGAAATCCGGTAGCCCCAGCACGGATTTTCACTGTGACACAGGAGGAGGCGAACACGTCGAACACAGTGGTGTCAGGTAATCTCATCATTGGGTGTTCAGATGTGTATGCTTCGATGGACCCCGGTGCTTCTCATTCCTTTATTGCTTCGAGAGCCATAGAGAGAGTGGGTTTGATCAGTTCTGAGTTAGAGTATCCTCTCTGGGTCAGTGGACCTAAATGTGACCCATCAGTGGCAGCGTCAGTCTGTCGTTTCAGTCCAGTGTTCATAGAGGGTAGATGCCTTCCAGCTGACCTTGTGGTTCTAGACTTGACAGATTTTGATGTCATTCTAGGGATGGATTGGCTATCTGCATATAGTGCTACTTTGGACTGTAGAGAGAAGATAGTTAGTCTTAGAGATCAGGATGGGTCAGAGTGTGTCTTCAGAGGAGACAGGAGAGGTACACCCAGAGGTTTGATTTCAGCCCTTCAGGCTCGTCGTTTGCTTAGGAGGGGTTGTCAGGGGTTTCTAGCTCATGTGAGAGAGCTAGACAGTCAGGTTAGGGAACCAGCTACAGTACCAGTAGTCCGAGAGTTTCTCGATGTTTTCCCAGACGAACTTCCAGGACTACCACCTAGTAGGGAGATAGAGTTTGAAATAGAATTGCTGCCTGATACCAGACCTATCTCTATTCCTCCCTACAGGATGGCGCCAACAGAATTAAAAGAGTTGAAAGAACAGTTGCAGGAATTGGTAGATAAGGGTTTCATCCGCCCTAGTACCTCACCTTGGGGTGCTCCAGTGCTCTTTGTCAGAAAGAAGGATGGATCCCTCAGACTTTGTATCGACTACAGACAGTTGAACAATGTCACTATCAAGAATAGGTATCCTCTACCTCGGATTGATGATCTATTCGACCAGCTAGCTGGAGCAGGTTGTTTTTGACCAGATCTATTTGACCAGATCTATTTGACCATAGATCTATTTGACCAGATCTATTTGACCATAGATCTATTTGACCAGATCTATTTGACCAGCTAGCTGGACCAGGCAATGTAGGAGGACGGGCGCTCGTGCCCTCATCCTCAGGTGGTACTCCAGTCAATCTTGCTGATCGACGAGTTCCCCTCATCCTGTTTTCTGAAAGGCAGCACATAACAAGCAAACATTAGCATCATATGGTTCATGTGGGCACACATGAACCCTCATCACATACATCACATATCATTAATGCACATGCATATAATCATGGCATTTCACATCATCATGCAAGACAGGACTCCACATCCCATCCTAGTGGACATGATCTTCCTATTGTGCTTGACCTTCTTATAACATCTATGAGCCCAACACTCTAGGTCCGACCATATGAACCTAGGGCTCTGATACCATTCTGTAACGATCCGAAAATCGGACCGCTACCGGTGCTAGGATCTAGATCGGCTTAAGGCCGCCGGGACCCGTAGCAAGCCTGACATGTAACCTGTAAACCTATTTAATCCCATACATGATCAACAACATACATAAAAATTTAAAACTTTTCTTTCATACATTCTATCATACACCAAACTCAACCTGTGCATGCACTGAACATAGTCATAATCATAAACTTGACCCCTCTATGGGATCTCATCAATGCCTCAATGGGCGATACATCATACGTTGAGTTGGTTTACATAAGCATCATAAAACATTTACATAAGCATCATAAAACATCTAAGATCATGTATTAAAAGGGATAACAACATCTATAGGGTCAAGCACAACTTCTAATCCTCAATATCATTATACATAACATGACTATTCAACTTTACATCATCTTACAATTTATCATGTCCACTTTCTATCTATTACAAATATATGACTTTACTCTTCTTGACTTCTCTATCTAGCCTGTACCTGCAATCCTGGGAGATTAGGGAGAAGGGGTGAGCTACTAGAGCGGGGTGAGCTACTAGAGCCCAGTGAGCAGAATAATAGAAAACAACATTTAAAATCTCATGCCATCATGTAATGCAACACATCACAACAAATCACATCTCGGATGGTATTGTCACCAATAGTCCTCTACATTCCAAAGTGTCGGGACGTAGAATGGGTCAACCGGTCTTTCTCTTAACATAACATAACATAACATTCCAATGTGCCAGGGACGTAGAATGGGTACAACCTGGACTTTCTCTTACATCGTGCCAGGGACGTAGAATGGGTATAACCTGGACTTCCATACCGTATCATGCCATAACATCATCATATCATATGAGGACTAAAGGGTCATCCAATAACCAATCCACATCAACATCATAAATGCAATGCAACATATTCGTGAGTTCTAATGCAAACAACCTAATTCATCACATGGCATTCATGATGCATGAACATGCTCAAACTTTATAATTTAATTGCTTTAAATCGTAAAGGTTTATTCTACTCACCTCTGGCTGAAGCTCTACTGACTCAGAAGCAGCTGAACTCACTGCTGGGGTCCTCGGTTTCTCGGGTCCGAACCTACACAGGTGGACTCAAATGAGGGACCAAACAATTAGAACATAACTCTAAAAACATCTCCCAAAAACCCCCTAAAACACCTCAAAACAATCATGCAAAAACATGCAAAGGAAGGCTGAACAGGGCAGGTTCGGCGGCACCTTCGGCGGCCGAAAGTCCCTCCAGAGCCGAAACCCAGGCAGGTTCGGCGGCACCTTCGGCGGCCGAAAGTCCCAGACAGAGACGAAAGTCTCTTTTCGGGGGCAACTTCGGCAGCCGAAAGGCCTGCCTCCCAGGCAGGTTCGGCGGCCGAAAGTCCTTCGGCTGCCGAACCTGGTTTCTGCCAAAGGGCAGAAACTTGGTTCCCTTTGCACAAAAACTCCCCCTTCTCATTCCAACATGCATAAAACTCATTCAAATCATGCAAATATACATACATTGTCTCCTAGGGGCTTCAAACTATCTTAAACCCCAACTACAACACACAACAACAACACATTGCTCAAAATCACAACATAAGCTCATAAACCTAACTATAAGCTAAACATGCATTCTACCTCATAGATCTTACATAAAACTTACTTAAAACATGCGATGAGCTTAAGATCGGCTCTTACCTCTTGAAGATCGAGAGAGAGACGACCTAAACTCGGAGATGGAAGAGATTTGAGTTCTTGAACCTCAAAGCTCCAAAACTCGCTCAAAACTTGAAAATCTTCAAAACAAGATGAAAACTTGTGAAAATCGTGAAAGATTTGAAGGAAAGAACTCAAAGTTGGTGAGGAACGGCGGAAGGGCTCACCTTGGCCGAAAATGGGGAGAAAGCTCGCCCATTTCGGCTAAGGGGTTCTTTTATAGTGGCTGGCCAGGCCACATTCGGGAGCCGAACGTGCCTCCGCATGCATGCCATGTTCGGCGGCCGAACTTGAGGTTCGGCGGCCGAACCTGGGCTTCCCTCACTTATGCCTTCGGGGGCCTAAGGCTCACCCGAAATGCATGCATGTTCGGCGGCCGAACTTTGAGTTTCGGCGGCCGAACCTGAGTTTCCTCCAAGGGTGTTTTTATTCAAAAACTCATTTCCTCTTTACTTAATATCATCAAAACATTAAAACATTTCATGAAAACATGGTTTTACCCTTCTAGAGGTCTCCGACATCCGAGATTCCACCGGACGGTAGGAATTCCGATACCGGAGTCTAGCCGGGTATTACATTCTCCCCCCCTTAAGAACATTCGTCCCCGAATGTTCCTCAACTAGCACATAGCATGGCATACACATAACATACATACAAAGCACATAAAACTCGCAAAGAACTAACCTTAGAAAAGATAAGGGTATTGCTGGAGCATGGACTCCCGTGTCTCCCAAGTGCATTCTTCCATATTGTGGTGGTTCCACAGGACTTTCACCATCGGGATTTCCTTGTTCCTTAGCTTTCTGATCTGGGTGTCTATGATCCGTACTGGCTGCTCAACATAGGTGAGATCCTCTTGGATCTCCACATCAGGCTCACTAAGAACCTTGCCCGGATCTGACACAAACTTCCTCAACATTGAAACATGGAAAACCGGATGGATTCTTGCCATTGAAGCAGGCAAATCTAGCTTGTACGACACATTCCCAATCTTCTGCAAGATTTCAAAGGGTCCGATGTATCGTGGGGCTAGTTTACCTTTCTTTCCAAAACGAACCACTCCTTTCATTGGAGACACCTTGAGCAATACCAGATCCCCCTCCTGAAACTCTACTTGCCGTCTGCGGATGTCTGCATAACTCTTCTGTCTGCTTGCAGCAGTCTTGATCCTCTCTCTGATTACGGGTACCACCCTGCTGGTAATCTCTACTAGCTCAGGCCCTGCCAAGGCCTTTTCTCCAACTTCTTCCCAGCAAACAGGTGACCTGCACTTCCTTCCATATAAAGCTTCATATGGAGCCATCCCGATGCTAGCATGATGGCTGTTATTGTAGGCAAACTCCACCAAAGGTAGATGCTGCCTCCAAGAACCGCCAAAGTCCAGCACACACATTCTAAGCATATCCTCTATGGTCTGGATGGTCCTTTCTGATTGTCCGTCCGTCTGGGGGTGGAAGGCAGTACTGAAATCCAACCTGGTACCCATGGCATTCTGCAGACTCCGCCAAAACCTGGAGGTGAACTGGGGCCCTCTATCAGACACTATTGAAACAGGAACCCCATGCAGCCTGACGATCTCATCCACATATACCTGCGCCAACTTGTCCACAGAGTAGCCACTCCTGACAGGGATGAAGTGAGCAGATTTGGTGAGTCTGTCCACAATCACCCATATGGAGTCCAATCTGTTGGACGTCGCCGGTAACCCCACTACGAAGTCCATAGCTATATTCTCCCATTTCCACTCTGGAATAGGTAGCGGGTTAAGCATTCCAGCCGGCTTCTGATGTTCCAGCTTCACCCTCTGACACACTTCGCAGGCTGACACAAACTGTGCCACTTCTTTCTTCATCGCTGGCCACCAATAAACTTTCTTCAAATCTTGATACATCTTGGTGGCTCCGGGGTGAACGCTGTATCTTGCATTATGAGCCTCCCTCATAATGTCTCCTTTTAGCCCTATGTCATATGGTACACAAAGTCTGCTCCCATAGCGGAGGATCCCCTTACTGTCAAATCTGAACTCACTGTCCTTGCCTGACTGAACAGTCCTGGCAATCTTTACTAACTCTGGGTCCTCATGCTGTTTCTGAGCCACTTGCTCTAGAAACACAGGTGTCACTCTCATCTGGGCCACTAAAGCACCTGTACCAGACAACTCCAACTGTAGACCTTCATCAATGAGTTTGTAAAACTCCTTCACCACTGGTCTCCTCTCTGCCGTGATGTGGGATAGACTGCCTAGTGACTTCCGGCTTAGGGCGTCTGCCACGACATTCGCCTTACCCGGATGATACTGAATCTTGCAATCATAGTCACTCAGCAGTTCTACCCATCTCCTCTGTCTCAAATTCAAATCTCTTTGACTCAGGATGTACTGCAGGCTTTTATGATCTGTAAAGATCTCACATTTTACCCCATAGAGGTAGTGCCTCCACATCTTGAGTGCAAAGATTACTGCTGCCATCTCAAGGTCATGTGTGGGGTAATTCAACTCATGCTTCTTTAGCTGCCTAGAAGCATAAGCGATCACCCTCTCATTCTGCATTAGTACACAACCCAGTCCCACACGGGACGCATCACAAAAGACTGTAAAGTCTTCATCACTAGATGGCAGAGCTAACACTGGTGCTGAAGTCAACCTCTTCTTAAGCTCTTCAAAACTCTCTTCGCACTGGTCGGTCCACACAAACTTCTGATTCTTCCTGGTCAACCTGGTCAGAGGAGCTGCTATTTTCGAGAAGTCCTGAACGAACCTCCTGTAGTAACCTGCCAAACCCAAGAAACTCCTGATCTCCGTCACTGAAGTGGGTCTAGGCCAGTTAGCCACAGCTTCTACCTTCTTGGGGTCCACCTCTATCCCGTTCTCTGACACTACATGCCCCAAGAATGAAATGCTCCTCAGCCAGAACTCACACTTGGAGAACTTGGCATACAAGCCATGTTCCCTCAAGGTCTGCAGAACCAACCTCAGATGATGGGCATGCTCCTCTGCATTCCTGGAATACACTAAGATATCATCTATGAAGACAATAACAAAGTGATCCAGGTATTGGCTAAACACCCTGTTCATGAGATCCATGAATGCTGCAGGGGCGTTGGTTAACCCGAACGGCATTACAAGGAACTCAAAATGCCCATATCTGGTCCTGAAAGCTGTCTTTGGCACATCTTCTTCTCTAATCCTCAGCTGATGGTACCCCGATCTCAGATCTATTTTGGAGAAACAACCTGCTCCGGCTAGCTGGTCAAATAGATCGTCGATCCTAGGCAACGGGTACTTATTCTTGGTAGTGACTTTGTTCAATTGCCTGTAGTCGACACAAAGTCTAAGGGATCCATCCTTCTTTCTGACAAACAAGACTGGTGCACCCCAAGGTGAGGTGCTCAGTCGGATGAAGCCCTTTTCTACCAGCTCTTGCAACTGTTCCTTCAATTCTTTCAACTCGGCTGGAGCCATCCTGTAGGGAGGAATAGAGATCGGTCGGGTTCCAGGCATCAGTTCTATCTCGAACTCTATCTCCCTAGCAGGTGGTAAACCTAGCAGCTCGTCTGGGAAGACGTCTAGAAACTCTCTAACCACTAGCACCGAGGCGGGCTCTCTAACCTGACTGCTAAGCTCTCTCACATGAGCCAAATACCCCTGACATCCCTTCCTAAGCAACCTACGAGCCTGAAGAGTTGATATCAGACCTCTAGGTGTACCCCTCCTGTCTCCCCTGAAGACAACCTCTGACCCATCCTGACCTCTGAACCTGACTACCTTGTCCCTGCAGTCCAAGGTAGCACCATGGGTAGATAACCAGTCCATCCCTAGAATGACGTCAAAATCTGTCAAGTCTAGAACCACAAGGTCGGCGGACAAGCATCTTCGCTCAACAAACACTGGGCTGCACTGGCAGACTGACTCTGCCACTGATGGATCACACTTGGGTCCACTGACCCAGAGAGGGCACTCTAACCCAGAGACCATTAATCCTAACCTCTGAACGGCTCTCGGAGCAATAAAAGAATGAGATGCACCAGGGTCCATCAAGGCATACACATCTGAACAACCAATGACTAAGTTACCTGCCACCACGGTGTTAGATGCATCTGCCTCCTGCTGAGTCATTGTGAAGATCCGTGCTGGAGCTAATGGACCTTCACCTCTGAAACCCGCTGAAGAAGAGGCTGACCCTCTCCCTCTGCCTCTGCCACTGGCCTGAGTCACGGCTGGAGCTGCTAGCTGAGCCACACTACCAGAAGCTGTCTGCTGAGATTGTGCTCCAAAAGCTGCCCTAGGACACTCCCGAGCCATGTGTCCCTCTTGCCCGCATCTGAAACAGGCTGCTGTCCCAGCCCGGCAAACTCCCCTGTGTGGCCTACTACACTTTGCACAAACTGCATTATCCGCACCAGAGCTCGAGCCACTCCCTAGTCCCAGACTGGACTTGACCTTGTTCCAAAACTTGTTCTTCTTGGGCTTCCTAGTGGTGTTACTCCACTTTTTGCTACCTGAAGCTGCTGCACTCAGAGAAGAAGAGCCTGGGGTCTTGGAACCAGAAGGCTGTGCCACTGACTGCTTAACTGTCCCCTGAACGATGGCACTGGCCTCCATTTTCCGGGCCATATCCACTATGGCATGGAAGCTCTCCCTATCTGCTGACTGGATCAAGGAGGAATATCTGGAGTGGAGTTTCATGATATACCTCCTTGACCTTTTCTGGTCTGTGTCGAGATTTTGCCTTGCAAATGGCAACAGCTCCAAGAATCTGTCTGTGAACTCCTCTACACTCATATCATCGGTCTGCCTCAACTGCTCAAACTCTATCATCTTCAGCTCCCTTGAACTATCTGGGAAAGCCCATCCTGCAAACTCGTTTGCAAACTCCTCCCAAGACATGCTGTCTACTCTCGGGTTCATATAATTCTTGAACCACTCTCGTGCCTTCTTGCACTTAAGCGTGAACCCGACCATCTGAATGGCTCTACTATCATCAGCCCCAATCTCATCTGTAATCACCTTAACCCTTTCAAGATACACAAATGGGTCATCCCCTTTTTCATACTGAGGAGCACCCAGTTTCATGTAGTCGGTCATCTTGACCTTGCTCCCATTGGCTGAGCTAGGTCTAGGAGGTTGAGTAACTGGGGCTGCTGGTTCTGTAGGTGGTGGAGATGGTGCAACATTTTCTGAGGTAGGGTTTGCTGGATTTGGATAGTAAGATGGGGGTGGATACATTGGGTATTGTGAATATGGTGGGTAGTAGGGTGGGTATGGCATCTGTGTGGGATAAGGGGTGAAACTAGGGTAATCCGATGTACCTCCCATCGAATACCCGGGATTTTGTGAGAAGTGTGGGTAGTGGGGTGGCTGAACAAATCCCGAGGCCTGAGTGCCTCCTTGGGACTCTCCCATTCCCTCTTCTGACATGCTAACTCCCAGACTGCCATCCCTCCTCTACTCTACATCCATATCATCCCCCATGTCTTCTGACATTCCTCCCTGAACTGTTCCCTTCACTGATCTGCTCCTACCCAGATCCAAAGACCTTCTAGGGTCTCTTACTGCTCTTTCTCTGTTAGACCTACTAGACATTGCCCTAGGCAATGTAGGAGGATGGGCGCTCGTGCCCTCATCCTCAGGTGGTACTCCAGTCAATCTTGCTGATCGACGAGTTCCCCTCATCCTGTTTTCTGAAAGGCAGCACATAACAAGCAAACATTAGCATCATATGGTTCATGTGGGCACACATGAACCCTCATCACATACATCACATATCATTAATGCACATGCATATAATCATGGCATTTCACATCATCATGCAAGACAGGACTCCACATCCCATCCTAGTGGACATGATCTTCCTATTGTGCTTGACCTTCTTATAACATCTATGAGCCCAACACTCTAGGTCCGACCATATGAACCTAGGGCTCTGATACCATTCTGTAACGACCCGAAAATCGGACCGCTACCGGCGCTAGGATCCAGATCGGCTTAAGGCCGCCGGGACCCGTAGCAAGCCTGACATGTAACCTGTAAACCTGTTTAATCCCATACATGATCAACAACATACATAAAAATTTAAAACTTTTCTTTCATACATTCTATCATACACCAAACTCAACCTGTGCATGCACTAAACATAGTCATAATCATAAACTTGACCCCTCTATGGGATCTCATCAATGCCTCAATGGGCGATACATCATACGTTGAGTTGGTTTACATAAGCATCATAAAACATTTACATAAGCATCATAAAACATCTAAGATCATGTATTAAAAGGGATAACAACATCTATAGGGTCAAGCACAACTTCTAATCCTCAATATCATTATACATAACATGACTATTCAACTTTACATCATCTTACAATTTATCATGTCCACTTTCTATCTATTACAAATATATGACTTTACTCTTCTTGACTTCTCTGTCTAACCCGTACCTGCAATCCTGGGGGATTAGGGAGAAGGGGTGAGCTACTAGAGCCCAGTGAGCAGAATAATAGAAAACAACATTTAAAATCTCATGCCATCATGTAATGCAACACATCACAAAAAATCACATCTCGGATGGTATTGTCACCAATAGTCCTCTACATTCCAAAGTGCCGGGACGTAGAATGGGTCAACCGGTCTTTCTCTTAACATAACATAACATAACATTCCAATGTGCCAGGGACATAGAATGGGTACAACCTGGACTTTCTCTTACATCGTGCCAGGGACGTAGAATGGGTACAACCTGGACTTCCATACCGTATCATGCCATAACATCATCATATCATATGAGGACTAAAGGGTCATCCAATAACCAATCCACATCAACATCATAAATGCAATGCAACATATTCGTGAGTTCTAATGCAAACAACCTAATTCATCACATGGCATTCATGATGCATGAACATGCTCAAAACTTTATAATTTAATTGCTTTAAATCGTAAAGGTTTATTCTACTCACCTCTGGCTGAAGCTCTACTGACTCAGAAGCAGCTGAACTCACTGCTGGGGTCCTCGGTTTCTCGGGTCCGAACCTACACAGGTGGACTCAAATGAGGGACCAAAAAATTAGAACATAACTCTAAAAACATCTCCCAAAAACCCCCTAAAAAACCTCAAAACAATCATGCAAAAACATGCAAAGGAAGGCTGAACAGGGCAGGTTCGGCGGCACCTTCGGCGGCCGAAAGTCCCTCCAGAGCAGAAACCCAGGCAGGTTCGGCGGCACCTTCGGCGGCCGAAAGTCCCAGACAGAGACGAAATTCTCTTTTCGGGGGTAACTTCGGCAGCTGAAAGGCCTGCCTTCCAGGCAGGTTCGGCGGCCGAAAGTCCTTCGGCTGCCGAACCTGGTTTCTGCCAAAGGGTAGAAACTTGGTTCCCTTTGCACAAAAACTCCCGCTTCTCATTCCAACATGCATAAAACTCATTCAAATCATGCAAATATACATACATTGTCTCCTAGGGGCTTCAAACTATCGTAAACCCCAACTACAACACACAACAACAACACATTGCTCAAAATCACAACATAAGCTCATAAACCTAACTATAAGATAAACATGCATTCTACCTCATAGATCTTACATAAAACTTACTTAAAACATGCGATGAGCTTAAGATCGGCTCTTACCTCTTGAAGATCGAGAGAGAGACGACCTAAACTCGGAGATGGGAGAGATTTGAGTTCTTGAACCTCAAAGCTCCAAAACTCGCTCAAAACTTGAAAATCTTCAAAAGAAGATGAAAACTTGTGAAAATCGTGAAAGATTTGAAGGAAAGAACTCAAAGTTGGTGAGGAACGGTGGAAGGGCTCACCTTGGCCGAAAATGGGGAGAAAGCTCGCCCATTTCGGCTAAGGGGTTCTTTTATAGTGGCTGGCCAGGCCACATTCGGGAGTCGAACGTGCCTCCGCATGCATGCCATGTTCGGCGGCCGAACCTGGGCTTCCCTCACTTATGCCTTCGGGGGCCTAAGGCTCACCCGAAATGCATGCATGTTCGTCGGCCGAACTTTGAGTTTCGGCGGCCGAACCTGAGTTTCCTCCAAGGGTGTTTTTATTCAAAAAATCATTTCCTCTTTACTTCATATCATCAAAACATTAAAACATTTCATGAAAACATGGTTTTACCCCTTCTAGAGGTCTCCGACATCCAAGATTCCACCGGACGGTAGGAATTTTGATACCGGAGTCTAGCCGGGTATTACAGTTCGGGTTGACTAACGCCCCTGCAGCATTCATGGATCTCATGAACATAGTTTTCACTGAGTTTTTGGATCACTTTGTCATTGTTTTCATCGATGATATTTTAGTGTATTCCAGAGATGCAGAGGAGCATGCCCAGTATATGCGGATAGTTCTGCAGACACTGAGAGAGCATGGTTTGTATGCCAAGTTCTCAAAGTGTGAGTTTTGGTTGAGGAGCATTTCCTTCTTGGGACATGTAGTATCAGCAGAGGGTATTGAGGTAGATCCCAAGAAGATAGAGGCTGTAGCTAACTGGCCCAGACCCACTACAGTGACTGAGATTAAAAGCTTTCTGGGACTGGCAGGTTACTACAGGAGGTTCGTTCAGAACTTCTCAAAGATAGTTGCTCCTATGACCAAACTGACTCAGAAGAACCAGAAGTTTGTCTGGTCAGACCAGTGTGAAGAGAGCTTTGAGGAGCTCAAGAGGAGATTGACAACAGCACCAGTGTTAGATCTGCCTGTTAGTAATGAGGATTTCACAGTGTTCTGTGATGCATCTCGAGTGGGATTGGGCTGTGTTTTGATGCAGAGTGATAGGGTGATAGCTTATGCTTCTAGACAGTTGAAGAAGCACGAGTTGAATTACCCTACCCATGACCTAGAGATGGCAGCAGTTATTTTTGCACTCAAGATGTGGCGACATTACCTCTACGGGGTTAAATGTGAGATCTTCACCGATCACAAGAGTTTACAGTACATCTTGAGTCAGAGAGAGCTGAATTTGAGGCAGAGAAGATGGGTAGAATTGCTCAGTGATTATGATTGTAGAATCCAGTATCATCCGGGTAAGGCGAATGTTGTGGCAGACGCCCCAAGCCGGAAGTCACTAGGCAGTTTATCCCATATAGCAGCAGAGCGGAGACCAGTTGTGATGGAGCTTTACAAGCTCTTAGAAGAGGGGTTACAGCTAGAGTTGTCTGGTACAGGTGCGTTGACAACACAGATGAGAGTGACACCTGTGTTTCTGGAGCAGATAGCTCAGAGACAGCACGAGGACCCAGAGTTGATGAAAATTGCCAAGACTGTTCAGTCAGGCAACAGTGCAGAGTTAAGATTTGACAGCAAAGGGATCCTCCGTTATGGGAGTCGACTTTGTGTACCAGATAGGAGCAGTGTGAAGGAAGACATTATGAGGGAAGCTCATAATGCGAGGTATAGTGTTCACCCAGGAGCCACCAAGATGTATCAGGATCTGAAAAGGGTTTATTGGTGGCCAGCCATGAAGAAAGAAGTGGCGCAGTTTGTGACAGCCTATGAGGTTTGCCAGAGGGTGAAACTAGAACATCAGAAACCAGCCGGAAGGCTTAACCCATTACCGATTCCAGAGTGGAAATGGGAGAACATAGCTATGGATTTTGTAGTAGGTTTACCAGCAGCGTCCAACAGGATAGACTCTATATGGGTGATTGTGGACAGACTCACGAAATCTGCTCATTTTCTTCCAGTACGGAGTAACTATTCTGTGGATAAGTTGGCACAGGTATATCTGAATGAGATAGTGAGATTACATGGAGTTCCAGTGTCTATAGTCTCAGACAGAGGACCTCAGTTTACCTCTAGATTTTGGCGAAGTCTGCAGAGTGCGATGGGCACGAGATTGGATTTTAGCACTGCTTTCCACCCACAGACTGATGGACAGTCAGAAAGGACCATTCAGACCATAGAGGATATGCTTCGACTATGTGTGTTAGACTTTGGCGGTTCTTGGAGGCAGCATCTACCTTTGGTGGAGTTTGCCTACAATAACAGCCATCATGCTAGCATAGGGATGGCTCCTTATGAAGCGTTGTATGGGAGGAAGTGCAGATCACCTGTTTGCTGGGAAGAGATAGGAGAGCAGGCTCTTGCAGGGCCAGAGTTAGTAGAGATTGCCAGTAGAGTGGTGCCCATGATCAGAGAGAGAATCAGAACAGCTTAGAGCAGACAGAAAAGTTACGCAGACGTTCGCAGAAAACAGTTAGAGTTCCAGGAGGGTAATTGGGTATTGCTAAAAGTGTCTCCAATGAAGGGAGTGGTTCGTTTTGGGAAGAAGGGTAAATTAGCTCCACGGTACATTGGACCCTTTGAGGTTCTGCAGAGGATCGGAAATGTGTCGTAAAAGCTGGATTTACCTGCTTCTATGGAGCGAATTCACCCGGTATTTCATGTTTCTATGCTACGGCAGTTTGTGTCAGATCCGAATCAGGTTCTGAGTGAGCCTGAGGTGGAGATTCATACAGATCTCACCTATATAGAGCAGCCAGTGCGGATTCTGGACACACAGGTCAGACAGCTAAGGAACAAAGAGATCCCAATGGTGAAAGTTCTGTGGAACCACCATAATCTAGAAGAGTGCACCTGGGAGACGCGGGAGTCTATGCTCCAGCAGTATCCATATTTGTTTGAGGTTAGTTTCCTCCTTTTTATGTGTTAATTGTTTGTTTTAGGACCATTCGAGGACGAATGTTCTTAAGGGGGGAGAATGTAATACCCGGCTAGAGTCCGGCATCGGAATTCTACTTTCCGATGGAATTTCGGATGTCGGAAGTCTCTAGAAGGGTGAGAGTGATGTTTTTCTACCATGTTTTGGTATGTTACATAGTTTTAAAGCTTATGAAACTGAGTTTTTGAATGAATTGAACCAAGGCAGAAAAGCCAGGTTCGGCCGCCGAAGTTGAGGTTCGGCCGCCGAACATGCATGGCTTTCGGTTTCACATGTGGCCGCCGAAGGTGGTCTGGCCAGCCACCTATAAATGGCCCTCAGTCGGTTGAAAGGATAACCATCACCGTTTTCTTTCACTTGCTGAGGTGAGACCCTGTCCTTTGTGAGTATTCTTTCATGTTTTCATCCAATCTTGCAAAGATTTGATTAGTTTTTATGTTATTTTGAAGGTTTTAAGCTAAAAACTCAAAGTTGTGAAGTTTGGAGAGTTTGAAGGAGAGGTGCTCCAAAACTCCACGTTAGGATCGTTCAGATTCTTGGTTTCAAGAGGTAAGTGAAGATCCTGAGCTTATTTTTATGTTTTCTGAAGGTTTTATGTGGTTTTGGGGGAGAGTTGCATGAATAGGGTTATTTGTGAGGTTTTGATGATTTTGTGAGTAAAGCTTGTTTCTGTGTTGTTTTTGTTGTGTGTTTGGGGTTTTAAGGTAGTTTCTGACCCCTTTGAGCATATACTTGGGTATATGCAAGTTGAGGAATTGAGGTGGTTGAGGTTGAGAGGGTTTTGGTGCTTTTGGCGAGAGGCAGAACACGTTTCTGCCTTGCGGATGAACTCAGGTTCGGCCGCCGAAGGTACATTCGGTCGCCGAACCCATGAGGAGGTGGCTTCGGCTGCCCAAGCTTGCCCTCGAGCTTTTGGACTTTCGGCTCTGGAGGGAGTTCGGCCGCCGAAGGTGCCGCCGAAGGTTAGAGACTTTCGTCTCTGGAGTGCCTTTCAGCCTCCGAAACTTGCCCCCGAAAGGGTTCGGCTGCCGAAAGTAGAGATTCGGCCGCCGAAGGTGCATGAGTTTCGTCTCTGGAAAGGACTTTCGGCCGCCGAACCTACCGCCGAAAGTGTCCTGTCCAGCTTTCCTTTGCATGCTTTGCATAGATATTAGAGTGAGTTTAAGGGGATTCTTGGGGAGTTTCATAGAGGTGTTCATAAGTGAGTTTGGACCCTCATTTGAGTCCATCTGTATAGGTACAGACCAGAGGAACCAGAGAGAGCAGCAGTGAGTACTGCTCCAGAATTGTCAGAGCCTGCAGAGTCAGTCCAGTTAGCCAGAGGTGAGTGGAACTAAACTTAATACTTTTAATTGAGACATAAACTACTTTTCAGCATAGGTCATGCATCATGAATATACAACAGGTTGTTTGCATTAGTATGCACGAATATGTTGCATTGCATAGTTCATTGTTGTTGTGGGTGAATACTGAATGATCCAGTAGTCTCTGAGAGAAGTCCAGGAGCCTTTGACTACGCCCTGGCAGGTACAGAGAAGTCTAGGAGCCTTTGACTACGCCCTGGCAGGTATATAGTAAAGTCCAGGAGCCTTTGACTACGCCCTGGCAATGGTAAGTACAGAGGTGTTATATACACATATACATATATGACAGGAAGACCAGGTGCTCGATTCTACGCCCTGGCACGGCAGAGTTCTCGGGACTATGTGGTGACAGGTTTCCCTTGATGTGAATTGTCTGTGATATGGTGCATTCCATGAGATCATAATTTACTGAGATGTTTTACTGTTCTACTCACTGGGCTATAGAGCTCATCCCACTCCCTTAACCCCTGTTTTGCAGGTTCAGTGTACAGTATACAGAGGAGATCCACAGAGTACAGAAAGAGTAAAGAGATGTGTAATAGTGTAGAGTGGACATGTAATATTAAAGAGATTAATAGTTGTGTATAAAGTTAGAAATGTGCTTGACTTAGTGATGTTGTTCATAACATGATTTGTAGATGTATATCTGTTTTACTGTATGTGAAACACCAGGCTTAACAGGTATGAGTTAACCCATCTAGAGCAAGCTCTAGTCAGGGGTACAGAGTACAGAGTACAAAGTACAGAGATAGTGCATGCACAGGTTAAGCCTTGTTTCAGAAAAGAGTTTTTATTTTCACAAAAAATGTATGATCATGTATGAGTTTTACAGGTACATAGAGAGTATAGCAGGCTTGCTACGGGTTCTAGCGGCCTTAAGCCGACCTGAATCCTAGTGCCGGTGACGGTCCATTTTGGGGTCGTTACAAAATGCATCAAACACCGTGGTGTCAGGTAATCTCATCATTGGTTGTTCAGATGTTTATGCCTTAATGGACCCTGGTGCATCTAATTCTTTTATTGCTCCGAGAGCCGTCGAGAAATTGGGTTTGATGGTCTCTGGGTTAGAGTGCCCCCTATGGGTCAGTGGACCTAAGTGTGACCCGTCAGTGGCAGAGTCAGTCTGCCAGTGTAGTCTAATTTTTGTTGAGGGGAGATGCCTTTCAGCCGACCTTGTGGTTCTAGATTTGACAGATTTTGACGTCATTCTAGGGATGGATTGGCTATCTACCCATGGTGCTACCTTGGACTGCAGAGATAAGGTAGTCAGATTCATAGATCAGGATGGGTCAGAGGTTGTCTTCATAGGAGACAGGAGTGGTACACCTAGAGGTTTGATATTAGCCCTACAGGCTCGTAGGCTGCTCAGGAGGGGTTATCAGGGTTTTCTAGCTGATGTGAGGGAGATGGATAGTCATGTCAGAGAGCCCGCCTCAGTGCCCGTGGTCAGTGAGTTTTTAGACGTCTTCCCAGATGAGCTGCCAGGTTTACCACTCGCTAGGGAGATAGAGTTCGAAATTGAATTGATGCCTAGAACCAGACTGATCTCTATCCCTCCCTACAGGATGGCACCAGCTGAATTGAAGGAGCTTAAAGAGCAGTTGCAAGAGTTGGTAGATAAGGGCTTCATCCGACCGAGTACCTCACCTTGGGGTGCTCCAGTGCTGTTTGCTAGAAAGAAGGATGGATCCCTCAGACTTTGTATCGACTATAGGCAGTTGAACAAGGTCACTACCAAGAATAAGTACCCGTTGCCAAGGATCAACGATCTATTCGACCAGCTAGCAGGAGCAGGTTGTTTCTCCAAGATAGATCTGAGATCCGGGTACCATCAGCTGAGGATAAGAGAAGAGGATGTGCCGATATGGGCACTATGAGTTCCTTGTGATGCCGTTCGGGTTAACCAATGCCCCTGCAGCATTCATGGACCTCATGAACAGAGTTTTTAGTCAGTATCTAGATCACTTTGTTATTGTCTTCATAGATGATATCTTAGTGTACTCCAGGAATGCAGAGGAGCATGCCCATCATCTGAGGTTAGTTCTGCAGACCTTGAGGGAACATGGCTTGTATGCCAAGTTCTCCAAATGTGAGTTCGGGCTGAGGAGCATTTCATTCTTGGGGCATGTTGTGTCAGAAAATGGAATAGAGGTGGACCCCAAGAAGGTAGAAGCTATGGCTAACTGGCCTAGACCCACTACAATGACAGAGATCAAGAGCTTCTTGGGTTTGGCAGGTTACTACAGGAGGTTCGTTCAGGACTTCTCTAAGATTGCAGCTCCTATGACCAGACTAACTAAGAAAAATCAGAGGTTTGTGTGGACCGACCAGTGTGAAGAGAGCTTTGAAGAGCTAAAGAAGAGGTTGACGTCGGCACCGGTGTTAGCTCTGCCAACTAATAATGAAGACTTCACAGTGTATTGTGATGCGTCCCGTGTGGGACTGGGTTGTGTGCTGATGCAGAATGAAAGGGTGATTGCTTATGCTTCTAGACAGCTGAAGAAGCACGAGTTGAATTACCCTACACATGACCTAGAAATGGCAGCGGTGATCTTTGCACTCAAGATGTGGAAGCATTACCTTTATGGGGTGAAATGTGAGATCGTCACAGATCATAAAAGCTTGCAGTACATCTTGAGTCAGAGAGAGTTAAATCTGAGGCAGAGAAGATGGGTAGAACTGCTTAGTGACTATAATTGCAAGATTCAGTACCATACGGGTAAGGCGAATGTTGTGGCAGACGTCTTAAGCCAGAAATCACTTGGCAGTTTGTCCCATATTTCAGCAGAGAGAAGACTAGTGGTGAGGCAGTTCTTCGAGGTCATTAATGAAGGTTTGCAGTTGGAGTTGTCTGGTACTGGTGCTTTGATTGCCCAGATGAGAATGGCACCCGTATTTCTGGAGCAGGTGGCTCAGAAACAACATGAGGACCCAGAGTTAGTAAAGATTGCCAGGACTGTTCAGTCAGGCAAGAACGAAGAGTTCAGATTTGACAGCAAGGGGATCCTCCGCTATGGGAATAGATTGTGTGTACCAGACGACGTGGGTTTAAAGGGAGACATTATGAGGGAGGCTCATAATGCTAGATACAGTGTTTACCCTGGAGCCACCAAAATGTATCAAGATCTGAAAAGAGTTTATTGGTGGCCAGCTATGAAAAGAGATGTGGCACAGTTCGTGTCAGCCTGCGAAGTATGTCAGAGGGTGAAGCTGGAACATCAGAAGCCGGCAGGAATGCTCAACCCACTACCTATTCCAGAGTGAAAATGGGAGAATATAGCTATGGACTTCGTAGTGGGGTTACCGGCATCGTCCAACAGATTAGACTCCATATGGATGATTGTGGACAGACTGACCAAATCTGCTCACTTCATCCCTGTCAGAAGTGGCTATTCTGTGGACAAGTTGGCGTAGGTGTATGTTGATGAGATTGTCAGATTGCATGGGTTCCTATTTCAATAGTGTCTGATAGAGGACCCCAGTTCACCTTCAGATTCTGGCGGAGTCTGCAGAATGCTATGGGTACTAGGTTGGATTTTAGCACTGCTTTCCATCCACAGACGGACGGACAGTCAGAGAGGACCATCCAGACAATAGAGGATATGCTCAGAATGTGTGTGCTAGATTTTGGCGATTCTTGGAGGCAGCATCTACCTTTGGTGGAGTTTGCCTACAATAACAGCCATCATGCTAGCATAGGGATGGCTCCATATGAAGCTTTGTATGGAAGGAAGTGCAGGTCGCCTGTCTGTTGGGAAGAAGTTGGAGAAATGGGCTTTGGCAAGGCCTGAGCTAGTAGAGATCACCAGCAAAGTGGTGCCCATAATCAGAGAAAGGATCAAGACTGCTGCAAGCAGGCAGAAGAGTTATGCAGATATCCGCAGAAGGCAAGTAGAGTTTCAGGAGGGGGATTTGGTATTGCTCAAGGTGTCTCCGATGAAAGGGGTGATTCGGTTCGGGAAGAAAGGTAAGCTAGCTCCACGATACATTGGACCCTTTGAAATCTTGCAAAAGATCGGGAATGTATCATATAAACTAGATTTACCTGCTTCAATGGAGAGAATCCATCCGGTTTTCCACGTTTCCATATTAAGAAAGTTCGTGTCAGATCCGGGCAAGGTTCTTAGTGAGCCTGATGTGGAGATCAAAGAAGATCTCACCTATGTTGAGCAGCTAGTACGGATCCTAGACACCCAGATCAGAAAGTTGAGAAACAAGGAGATCCCGATGGTGAAAGTCCTTTGGAATCACCACAACATCGAAGAATGTACCTGGGAGACATGGGAGTCCATACTCCAGCAATATCCTCATCTCTTCTAAGGTTAGTTTTATGTGTGTTTTATGTGTATGATATGTTGTATGCTATGCATGTGTTGCTTGGTGAACATTCGGGGTTGAATGTTCTTAAGGGGGAAGAATGTAATATCCGGCTAGACTCCGGTATCGAAATTCCTACCGTTCGGTGGGATCTCGGATGTGGAAGACCTCTAGAAGGGTAAAATCATGTTTTTTATAAAATGTTTTAATGTATTTTATGATTTTAAGTAAAGAAGGAAATTAAGTTTTGAATGAAAAAGACCAAGGAGGCATTTCCAGGTTCGACCGCCGAACATTAGATAGTTTAGGGGGGCAAGTTAGGCTTCCGAAAGTGGTTCAGGTTCGGCCGCCGAACTTGCATGAGTTTTGGAGGCACTTTAGGCTGCCGAAGGTGGTCTGGCCAACCCCTATTTAAGGGCTCCATGGCCGAAACGGACGAGTTTTCTCTCCCTTTTCGGCCAACGGTGAGTCCATGCTCTCCCACGGTCGGTTTTGTTGATTTCCCTCAAATCTTTCAAGTTTTAACGAGTTCTAACTTGGTTTTGAAGAGATTTGAAGCTTAGAGCAAGTTTTGGAGCTTGGAGGTTCAAAGAGTTAGATCTCTCCCATCTCCGAGTTGGATCGTCTTCCCTCTCGTTCTCCAAGAGGTAAGAGTAGATCCTTAGCTCATTTTATGTTTTTAACAAGTTTTATAAAGGTTTATGGGGTAGAAATGCATGTTTAGGTTATTTTGAGTTTATGGGTTTATGTTGAGTTTTTTGAGCAATGTGTGTTGTATTTGTATGTTTGATGTATTGTAGTTGGGGTTTAAGATAGTTTGAAGCCCCTAGGAGCTTATGTATGTGTGTATGCATGTTGTGAAAGTGTTGGTTTTGAGTTGAATGGTTTGGGAGGCAAATGTACGGCCGAAAGTGCCCTGTTCAGTCTTCCTTTGCATGTTTTCTATGATTGTTTTAAGGTGTTTTAGGGGGTTTTTGGGGAGTATTTTAGAGTCATGTTCATGTATGTTTGGTCCCTCATTTGAGTCCACCTGTGTAGGTTCGGACCCGAGGAATCGAGGATCCCAGCAGTGAGATAGCTGCTTTAGAGTCTTGTCTAAGCTAGCCTGAGGTGAGTAGAATGACTCTTTATGTTTCAAAGTAAATAACGAAAGTTTTAGCATGAATCACGCATCATGATTGCCATGAGATATATTAGGTTGTTTGCATTAGAATTCACGAATATGTTGCATTGCATATTATGTTGTTGATGTGGATGAACATTGAATGACCCATTAGTCCTCGTATGATATGGTATGATGATGATGATATGGTATGGAAGTCCAGGAAGACCCATTCTACGTCCCTGGCACAATGTAAGAGAAAGTCCAGGAAGACCCATTCTACGTCCCTGGTACATTAGAATGTTATGATATGTTATGTAAGAGGAAGTCCAGGAAGACCCATTATACGTCCCTAGCACTATTGGATATGTAGAGGATTATTGGTGACAAGTTCATCCTTAATGTGATTTGTTTGTGTTGTGATGCATTTCATGAGAGCATGAACTTTAATTATAATATTTTATTATTCTGCTCACTGGGCTCTAGTAGCTCACCCCTTTCCCTTAATCCCCCAGGTTTGCAGGTACGGGATAGATTAGGAAGTCAAGAATAAAGTTATGCTTTATGTAATAGCTAGTTGTGGACATGATAATGATGTAATGTGAAGTATAGTACAGTATTGTAATGTAATGATGAGTATTGAGGTTTAGAGTTGTGCCTGACCCTAGTATGTTGTTAATCCCTTTTTGGTTACATGATCTTGTAATGAAATATTTTTATGATGTTATGGAAACCAAACTTATTATATGTTATGTTACCCCATTGGAGTATTGATGAGGACTTCAATGTGGGGTTGACGGTTACGTTTATAAGTTGTGCATGCACAGGTTAAGTTTGGTAAATGAATGAGAAAGTTCAAAATTTTTATGTATGTGTTGATCATGTATGGGATTAAACAGGTGTGCAGGTTGTATGTTAGGCTTGCTATGGGTCCCGGCGGCCTTAAGCCGATCTGGATCCTAGCGCCGGTAGCGGTCCGATTTTCGGGTCGTTACAGCAGTAGATGATCGGCCTGCATTTGAACTACATCACATGTTACTTCATCAAAATATCTTCCAATTGCAAATGGTATTTCAACTTGTTTTGTGACTTTCATCTCTCCACTGTCATTTAACCATTGCAACTTGTAAGATTTGGAATGTTTTACACACTTCAATCCTAGCTTTTCCATTAAAGTGGTGCTAGCAACATTAGTACAGCTCCTTCCATCTATGATCATAATGCACACCTTTCCACCTATGAGGCATCGTGTATGGAGTATGTTCTTCCTTTGTTCCAAGCCTTCCTCCTTTACTTGCATATTTAACGCACATTTAGCAATTAAAGATTCACCTTTTGTAGTGTATTCAATGCCCTTCTCATTTAAACAATCTTTTAGTGGTGGCATGCTATCATTCTCATATTTTGACTCACAGTAGACCTCCCTATCCTCTTTCAAGAACATGGCTTTTTAATATGGACATTGAGAGGCAATATTTCCTCTACCAAGGCACTTGAAGCACTTGATGTTTTGGTACTTGTTAGAGGATGATGTTATTTAAGCTGTGGTTTTCAAAACTAAAGACCCCTACATCCTACAATTTGGTGCTAAACTGCTTGTTTCATTTTCAGTTTCTTTATCCTTGCTCTTCTCATCTTACTTGGACCATTTTAAATCCAAGTGTTGGTCGAATATGATTTGGTGTTGCCCTTATTCTTTAGCTACCTTTCGACTTTTATGACCATGGTAACCATGTCATCCAATTCCATATAATGGTGTAGCTCTATGATGTTGGCAATCTCCTTATTCAGACCACTTAGAAATCTCAACGTTGAAGCTTCCCTGTCCTTTATAATATTTACTCACACCATGGCAATCTCCATCTCCTTGTGGTAATCTTCCATAGGCATGGTTCCCTATGTTAATCTCTATAGCTTTTGGTGTAGCTAATAATAATATTAAGTGGAAACAAATCTTTGATGCATAATGGATTTCATCTTCTTACAGATTTTTACGGGCCTTTCATAGTTTTTACACCTAGAGATGAGTAATTGATCCCATCAAATAAGTGCATAATTAGTGAATTCAACTACTGCCAATTTCACCTTTTTCTCCTTCGAGTAGTTATGGCATTCAAATATGAGTTTGACGTATGCTCCCACTCCAAATAAGCATCAAGATCATTCCTCCCCTTGAATAGTAGAATTTTCATCTTAATGGAGTTTATGTTGCTATCTTTCCTTTCAAAGTGATCCTCCCTCCTTATGCCTCTTCTTTCAGATGTGCATATCCTTCATATTTAGAGGTTGAATCACCGATTTTAGTTATTGCATACCCGTGGTTGAATTACCTCCCATTGCTAGTGTTTATGGTATTATTTTGCATGCTGCTCTGCTCCAACGTATCTACCTGCCTTTTGTGTCTATCTATTTTATTATTGATCTCCACAAGACTTGCATTCAATCTTGCAAAGGCGTCATTGATGTTTTTAAAGGTGACGAAATTATTGGAGTCTTCCTATTCATCTCTTCATCCTTTCTTTGTTATCCTGAAATAGTGAAAATAAAAAAATGAAAAGAAATTTTTGAGCCTTGCATAATTCTCACGTGTTTCACTCAAAAGATGTCACTCTCCCTGGTATTTCACTCATATTTAGGCTTTTACCCAATTTGTAATTTATCTATTTATTATTTTGGGCTTATTTAGGATTTATTATTTTAGACTTATTTAATATTTATTTAGGCCTATTAAAAATTTTTTAATAAGGACCAAGTTGCAAATTTATAGAAAATTTGAGGGGCAAAATTGTAATTTTTCAAAAGTTGCATCAAGATTTGAAACTTTTCAAACTTGGCTGAAACTAAAATCTTTTATCATATATTGGCTTATAATCTATTTGTTCACACATTTTCTTGATTGATTGGGTACTTTAAGTATAGAATTAGCTTTTATTGGATATTATTATATTAGATTGGATTTTATTAAGGATACTTGAAGTTGTTTACTTTTCCATCACGTTTTTATTTTACTCTTTTGTTATCTATTATCTTCCTTTCATTTTATTGCCTTCCATTATACTAAAATTAGCATATAGTTGTATGCTACTATTATTTTGCAAAGATAGCATACTTTAGCTTCTTCGTGTACTTTAAATTCTTTTTGTTTGCATAATTTTATCCCTAGTTTTGTTTCTATTTTCAACATTATTGTTATTTTTTCTATAATCAATTAACTAAATTGATTAATAAAATAGTAAGAAGTATTTAATAATTAAATAATATTGCAATTAGATGTGTGTAATTTTATTGAAATTGTATGATATATAAATTATATTATTGGAACTATATATTAGAATTATAATATCTCTATAAATTATTTAATATATATATATATATATATATATATATATATATATATATATATATATATATATATATATAAACAAGTTCTTCGATACGATTTTGGTTCAGTTTTGTTACCGTTCTTGATAAAGAATCATAACCAGAACTAAAACCAAATAGTTAAATAAATTCGATTTGGTACAGTTCGGTTCCTACACCATCAATTTTTTTCCATTTTGATTTGGTTCGGCAATATTTTTCGGTTTGGTTCGAGATCCCCAAGAATTGTGCATAGCTCTAACGCCCCGCGCATCTCGGGCCTGCATGCACCCCAGCTCGCCTCCCATCCTTAAACTTATGAATCTCACACTACGCCTGCCTAGCACTCCCCTAGTGCTCGCCATCATGCCCTAACGTTCTCTCAATGATCCCAATGCGCTTCGTAGTGCCTGTTGGCCAACTAATCCACGCTAGCCATCTCTCGCAGGCCTATCACACCTTAGCACCTGCCTGCACCTAACAACCTCCTCCACCGCAATTGCTACCACCAGTGCCCATATGGGGCACAAATGCTTCCTTTGCAATTTTAACCAGTCCAGCACCTCAATCCACTCCAACCTCAATGATTGGCTTGGACTTCCTGCTTGGATATATGGGAGCTCTACAGAAGTACGTTACATTGTACCTCATTTATTCTTGTGATGCCCTAGTCGCGTCTCATTCCTCATCGCGCCACCTTGACTCCCACGGTCTCCATCTTCGACTTAATGCTCCCTTTCGCTCTAAGCTTGCACCAACTCCAATTTCTCCCGCAGGTGCACTTACATGCGACAATATGCCACCACTTGGCACCTTTTCATCCACTTGATTCTTCTTGATGTTGCTAGATGTGTCATTCTTCCCCTCGACTCCACACCTATTCTTGCTCCTCCTCAAACAAAGCTGCCTATTCCTCTTAGGCCTTGCTGTAACCACATCCTCCTTCTTCCCGAGACCAACCATGTCAACATTGTGCTTTGCCTCATATGGACCCTCGAACAACTCCATTATGCGAAGGCTGGAGAGCATGGCTTCTTTAGTCACCTTCTCTCTCACTAAGGGAATAAAGTAGATTCTCCCATCTCCCATTATATACATCGAATTGGCACACAGAAATAGGATAGCCTTCACACTATTAAAGAACTATACTCTCAACACACAACTATAATCATCCATGCTCACAACAACAAAAGAGAGGGTACCATGCCAGTCACCTATCTTCATTGGAACACCCTTAGCCTCACCATACACCAAAGTTGAGTTGAAGTTCATGACCTTCAAGCAACTCTCAGTCTTCTTAAACTCAATGCGTAACCGATGAGTAACTTACAACCTTAGGAAGTTATGTGAAGCACCTGTGTCCACTAATGCACGAACCTCACGCCTTCCATGCTTCAAGTCCATAAATAATTGACCCTTCCTCACTTCCTTTGGTAGGTTAGCCTTCACTTCTTTAATGGCTACTAATTGAAGAGCACCGATGGATTTTTGGGATCCACCAACACAACTCACATCTTTATCCTCCACTAGAGTAGAGAGCTTATTTCACTTGGGGCATTCCCTTACTCTGTGTGGTCCTTCACACAATAAGCATTTTATGGAAGGATTCTCTCCATTCTCTTTCCCTTTCTTTCCACCCATGAAATCACCTTAATACCTTATGGACCTTTGATCTCTCATTATGAACATCATGACTACCATTGGCACCATTCTTCTCCTTGGGTGGCCTTGGCTTTTCCTTACCTCCTTTTTGGAAATCTACCAAGAACTCGGCCATAGAGATTATTGTGGCGAGACCTTTAGCTTCACACCTCTCAATCTCCATACACACCTAAGATTGCAATCCATCCATAAAAGTAAATAAGGCTTCTCCAGCAGGATAGTTAGGGATTTCAAGAAGTACCTCAGGGAATTTCTTCACATACTCATGAATGGTTCTTCGTTGAGTGAGTCGCTTTAACCTCGCCCTTGCCTCGTGAGCAGTACTCTCGAGATAAAATTGCTTCTTCAATTCCCTCTTAAAATCATCCCATGTGGTAATGGTGTAGTGTCCTTTCTCAACATCGACATATATTCTCCTCCACCAGACCATGGAAACATCAGCCAAGAACATGGAAGCATGGTCAATCCTTGAAGCATTATCCATAACTCCCATTGCCTTAAAATATTGTTTAAGATTCTATAGAAAATTATCAATCTCCTTAGCAATTCCTATCACCCTTGAAAATATATGGTTTCAACACCTCAACCTTATGAGCAATGCCTACCATGCTTAGAGACATTAAAGGACTTGAAACACTCCTTTGTGCACCTACCTTTATTAAATAAATTCACCTTGTCCTTGACTTCCCTTACTCTTGCAAGCACTCAGTCTAGCTCCTCCAGTAAGAACCGATTCTCTTCCTTCACCATGGCAAGCTCCTCTTCAAGACTATGGCAGGTCGTCTTATTGCCACTAGCCAACTTATCAATGGCAATATTCAAAGCACTTTGCACCTCACCCAAAACTCATCCATACCCATAGAGAGTTCCTCTATGTCCAAATCAAGCTCTTCAAACTTCTCTGTAATACCCGGCTAGACCTCGGCATCGGAATTCCTACCTTCTGGAGGAATCTCCGTTGGAATCTGGAATTTTTCAAATGTTGGAGCTTTCTAAAGGGTAAAATAAAGGTTTTCTAAAATGTTTTTATATGTTTTTATGGTTTTAATGAAGAAAGAAATTGAGTTTTGAAAGAAAAGAGCAATGAGAGAAAAGCCAGGTTCGGCCGCCAAACCTCATGTTCGGCCGCCGAACATTGGGCTCTTGCGGAAGCACCTTTGGCCCCCGAAGGTGGTCTGGCCAGCCACCTATAAAAGTCTCCATGTCCAAAAATGGGCGAGTTTTCTCTCTCTATTTTTGGGCATAGGTGAGATTTCGCCCTTCCGTGGTTGATTTTGTGTTTTCCTTCAATCCCTTCAAGTTTTTGATGAGTTTTACTTTGTTTTGAAGATTTTTGAGCTAAGATCAAAGTTTTGAAGCTTGGAGACCCCCGGAGCTCGATTTCTCCCAATCTCCAAGTTTGGATCAACTATTCTCTCGATCTTCAAAAGGTAAGCGTAGATCCTCACCTTCTTTTATATTTTAAGTAAGTTTTGAGGGGTTTTAAGGGTGTTTAATGCATGTTTAGAGTAGATGTAAAATGTTAGGGTTATGTTAGTTTAATGATAAATGTATGTTAATATAATGATATGTTAGGGTATAGGCTAGTTTTATGCCCCTATATGCTTGATAATGTGTTTATGCATGCTTTTGAGTGTTGAGTTTGAGTTTGGAGAGTTTTGGGAGGCTAGATGTGGGATGGCAGAATCGGGTTCTGCCACCCAGAAGGATCCAGGTTTGGCCGCCGAACCTGCCAGGGGAGGCAGTTTTGGCCGCCTAAACTCGCCCCGGAAATTTGGGACTTTTGGCTCTGGAGGGGAGTTTCAACCGCCAAACCTGCCCCCGAAGGTTAGTGACTTTCAGATCTGTGAAGGCTTTCGGCCGCCGAACCCTGCCCCCGAAAGTGCCTGACTTTCAGATCTGTAGGGACCTTCGGCCGCCAAACCTGCCGCCGAAAGTCCCTTGATCAGCCTTCCTTTGCCTTGTTTCTATGCATGTTTTATGATGTTTTAGGCGGTTTTTGGGGAGATGTTTAGAGTCATGTTAGATTATGTTTGGTTCCTCATTTGAGTCCACCTGTGTAGGATCGGACCCGAGGAACCGAGGAGGCCAGCAGTGTTAGCTGTTTCAGAGTCAGCCAGAGGTGAGTAGAACATAACTTCTTTTATTTTCAAAGCAATCAAACTTTTAAGCATGTTCATGCATCATGATATGTAATAGGTTGCTTGCATTAGAATTCACGAATATGACACATTCCATAATTTGCTGTTGATATGGATGGATATTGGATGACCCACTAGCCCTCGATATGATGTGATATGATATGATATGTAAGTCCAGGTCGAGGTCCATGCTACGCCTCTAGCACGATGTAAGAGAAAGTCCAGGTCGAGGCCCATGCTACGCCCTTGGCATGATTGGTTATGTTATGTTATGTTATGTTATGTTATGTTATGTTAAGAGAAAGTCCAGGACGAGGCCCATTCTATGCCCCTAGTATGGTTGGATATGTAGAGGGTTATTGGTGACAAGTCCATCCGTGATGTGATGCATTTCATGATGGCATATGTTTAATGAACCGTTTTTACTATTCTGCTCACTGGGCTTTAGTAGCTCACCCCTTTCCCCTAACCCTCAAGTTTGCAGGATTAGAGATAGCTCAGGGAGTCAGCAAGGGTAATGGCTATGGCTATGTCATGTAATAGTCTAGTAGTGGACATGAAATGTAAAATAATGTAATGTAAAGTAATGTAATGAGGATTAGCATTGTGCTTGGCCTTAATGTTTATTGTAAATTCCTGTTGTACATGATCTTTATGTAAATGTTTTAATGATGAGATATGTTGAACCAGGCTTGACATATGAGATGTTGACCCAACTGGAGCATTTGATGAGGGCTCCAGTAAGGGGTTTTATGTATACAGTTATGATGCATGCACAGGTCAAGCTTGGTATATGAAAAAGTTTAAGTTTTTATGAAAATGTGTGATCATGTATGGGATTCTATCAGGTATGACAGGTTGTATGTTAGGCTTGCTACGGGTCCCGGCGACCTTAAGTCGATCTGGATCCTAGCGCCGGTAGCGGTCCGATTTTTGGGTCGTTACATTCTCCTTGCCATCAATGAGCTTGAGCTCCATTTTGGCTAGCCTAAATTCCATGTCACCTAATTTGTTTCTAGCAATATGAGAAGGTTCACGAGACTTACCTCTAAGTCCTTTCTTACATGTGGAAGATTATGGTGCCATAGGAGGTTGCTCTTCGCCACAACCATACCTTCCTTGGACAATTTGCTCAACTGAATCTCCCATCTCTTTCACCTTGATGCTCTAATACCACTTGTCACATCCCGTGCAAGTTAGCTAAATAAATTACCCAACTTTAAGGTCACATCTGACACTTAGTCCTTTCTAAGGGCTAAATTAGCCTTACAACACTTCCAATTAGTCCCATATAGTCGTGAGTCCCACTCCCAAAGTTCTCTTTATACTTGTAATTTTTCCTTAGTGGAATTTAAGCTTCCCTTTGAAACTCTTCCTTAGTCCCTTATGATAATTTTGCTTCCATTGTTGCCACTCTTTGCTTAGTTCCACCATTTTTTTGGACTATTTTGGTAGTGTTACGACTGACTTAGCCCTTAGAGAGGACTAAGTGCCACATGTGACTTTGGAGCTTGGCTAATTTAAGTTTCAACTTGCAAAGTACGTGACAATAGGCTAGGATAAATTTATTTATCGTTTTCTAGTTCCTACAAGTTTCATTCTAGTTAATTTGTTGATTTCAGTTTCGGTCACATTAAAAGGGGCCAAACTGCAAATTACAAAAAGTTCAGGACCAAAGTACAATTTTTAAAATTTTCAAAAAAATAAAAAATTTAGATAGGAACCAAACTGCAAATTTTAAGAAAGTTGAGGCTCAAAAGTGCAATTTTACAAAGTTGAGGACCAAAGTGCAATTTTTGAAAAGTTGCACCAAAAATAAAAAATTTTCAAAATAGGCTGAAACTTGCGTTTTTTGTCACACATTGACTAATAATTTGTTTGTTTACACATGTTTTCTTGATTGATTGGGTACTTTAAGTATAGAACTAGCTTTTATTGGGTATTATTAGATTAAGTCTCTAATTTCGGATTCCATTAAGGATACTCAAAGTTCTTTACTTTTTTATCATGTTTTATTTTTCTCTTTTATTATCTATTGTTTTCCTTTTGTTTTATTGCTTTCCATTACACTAAAAGTAGCACATAGTTACATGCTACTATTATTTTACATCCATAGCATACTTTAGCTTCTTTGTGTGCTTTAAATCCATTTTGTTTATATAATTTTTCCTCTAGTTTTATTTCTTTGTTGTGAGAAAGTTAAGGGTAAAGTGCAATTTTGCATAGTTGAGGACCAAAGTGCAAGTTTCCAGAAATTGCACCAAAAATTGAAACTATTCAAACTAGGCTGAAACTTGCATCTTTTGTCACACATTAGCTTATAATCTGTTTGTTCACAAACGTTTTCTTGATTGATTGTGTACTTTAAGTATAGAACTAGATTTTATTAGGTATTATTAGATTAGGTCTCTAATATTGAATTCCATTAAGGATACTCGAAGTTCTTTACTTTTCCATTACTTTTTGATTTTAATCTTTGTTATCTATTGTTTTCCTTTCATTTTATTGCTTTTCATTACACTAAAAGTAGTTGCATGCTACTATTGTTTTGCATTTATAGCATATTTTAGCTTCTTCGTGTGCTATAAATTCTTTTTGTTTATATGATTTTGCCGCTAGTTTTGTTTCTTTTCTTTATTGTTTAAGATCATTGTTATTTTTCCTATTTGCTGCATTACTAGTCTTCTATTGAATTCGAGTTCCACATCAATTTAGTATTAGAGCACAAGCTAGATATTTTCATCTATCCTTTTAATTTTCGCATCATTTTGGTATCACAACATAGGCTAGGATAAATTTATCTATCTTTTTCTATTTCTTGCAAGTTTCATTCTATTGAATTTGTTTATTTCAGTTTCAGTCACAAAGAAGGACCAAACTGCAAAAAGTTGAGGACCAAAGTGTAATTTTCTAAAAGTTGCACCAAAAATTGAAACTTTTCAAATAGATTGAAAATTGCATCTTTTATCACAGATTGGCTTATAATCTGTTTGTTCACACACGTTTTCTTAATTCATTGGTTTCTTTAAGTATAAAATTAAGTTTTATTGGGTATTATTAGATTAGGTCTCTAATTTCAGATTCTATTAAGGATACTCAAAGTTCTTTACTTTTTCATCACATTTTTATTTTAATATTTTGTTATCTATTATTTTCCTTTCATTCTATTGCTTTTCATTACACTAAAAGTAGCACATAGTTGCAAGCTACTATTGTTTTGCATTTATAGCATACTTTAGTTTCTTCGTGTACTTTAAATTCTTTTTGTTTACATAATTTTGCCTCTAGTTTTGTTTATTTTTTACATTGTTGTTGTTTAAGAAATCATTGTTATTTTTTCTATTTGATGTATTTACTAGTCTCCTATTGAATTCAGGTTCCACATTAGTTTAGTATTAGAGCACAAGCTAGATACTTTCATTTATCCTTTAAATTTTTGCATCAAAGAGTATCTTTGGAGGAGAAGAAGCAACTTTGTGAGCGTTGGAAGTTCACTCTAATTGTGAAAGTTTTGGACAGATCATTTGGGTTCAATGAATTCAATAGATTTGGAATATGAAGTCAATATTGGAATTGATTAATTTAGTGAATGAGTATTTTTTTGGTTCGCTTCACTAATGAGGCTGAGTTTGAGCATGTTCTATTGGGAGGGCCATGGATGATGGTGGCTGACTACTATTTGATTGTTTAACAGTGGCATCCAAATTTTAATCTAGAAAGGGATATTATCAATAGAGTTTTATTATGGGTTCATATTCCTAATTTTCCCATTGAATATTATGCTAAAAGTTTTTTGTTTGGACTGGGACATAAGATTATTTTGCCAAGGATAATGGATGAGAGCACTCTGCAAGCATCCAAAGGGAAGTTGGCTAGAATGTGTGTGGAGGTTGATCTTTCTAAACTGTTGCTCTCTAAATTCTAATTGAGGAGAAGGGTCAAGCATATTGAGTATGAGGGAATACATTTGATTTGTTTTTCTTATGGGTGTTATGGGCATAGGAATGAAGAGTGCTTGAGAATGAAAGTAGTTGGGCTAATGGTATGGTAGGAGTAATTGTTAGAAATATGTGTACTAGAACCATATACTATAGTATTGATTTGACATAAACTTACATGCCTACTCATAAATAATAGATAATTTAATTAATTAAATATTATTTAAATAGTTAAATATGATCTAGTGCCCATTAGCTTTTAGTAGCCATTCCACTCTCAAGAAGTTAAGAATATGATGAAGTAACATAATTTTACAAAATGCTATAAAAATATTCACAGTCGTAGGATGTCTCATTAGGAATTATTTATATAAAGTAGACTATCACCTCTATCTACCTTTGTTGATTAGTACAGATATACTAATGATAGGAGACCATGAAACATATGATGTCTAGGTAGATATGTGGGCGCTTATAGTAATGAGTGTACTAATGTAATACTCGGCTCGAGTCCGGCATCGGAATTCTACTTTCCGATGGAGTTTCTGATGTCGGACGTCTCTACAGGTTCGCTTTATGTTTTTCTACCATGTTTTGATATGTTCATTAAGTTTTACGCATAAGGAAATGAGTTCGTGAGTGAAATGAACCAAGGCAGAAAAGCCAGGTTCGGCCGCCGAAGTTGAGGTTCGGCCGCCGAACATGCATGGCTTTCGGTTTCACGATAGGCCGCCGAAGGTGGTCTGGCCAGCCACCTATAAATGGCCCTCAGTCGGTTGAAGCGGTAAGAGCACCGTTTCTTTTGTCTTCTGAGGTGAGACCCTGCCCTTTGTGAGTCTTTCTTCATGTTTTCATGAAATCATGCAAAGATTTGAGTAGTTTTCATGATTTTTTGAAGGTTGTAAGCTAAACACTCAAAGTTTTGAAGGTTGGAGAGTTTGAAGGCAAGTTGCTCCAAAACTCCATGTTAGGATCATTCATCTACTTGTTTGCACAAGGTAAGTGACAATCCTGAGCTTGTTTTTATGTTTTCTGAAGGTTTTATGGGGTTTATGGAGAGAGTTGCATGAATAGGGTTATTTGTGAGGTTTTGATGATTTTGTGAGTAAAGCTTGTTTCTGTGTTGTTTTTGTTGTGTGTTTGGGGTTTTAAGGTAGTTTCTGACCCTTTTGAGCATATACATGAGTGTATGCAAGTGGAAGGATTGAGGTGTTTGAGGTGGAGTGCGTTTTGTGCATTTGGCGAAAGGCAGGGCAAGTTTCTGCCCTGCTGATGAACTCAGGTTCGGCAGCCGAAGGTACATTCGGCCGCCGAACCCCTGAGGAGAAGAGAGGAGGTGGCTTCGGCTGCCCAAACTTGCCCCCGAGCTTTTGGCTTTTCGGCTCTGGAGGGAAGTTTGGCCGCCGAAGGTGCCGCCGACGGTTAGAGACTTTCGTCTCTGGAGTGCCTTTCAGCCTCTGAAACTTGCCCCCGAAAGGGTTCAGCAGCCGAAAGTGGAAGTTCGGTCGCCGAAGGTGCTTGAGTTTCGTCTTTGGAGAGGACTTTCGGCCGCCGAACCTGCCGCCGAAAGTGTTCTGTCCAGCTTTCCTTTGCATGTTTTGCATGGATGTTAGAGTGAGTTTAAGGGGAGTCTTGGGGAGTTTAATCGAGTTGGTCATCAGCTGGTTTGGTCCTTCATTTGCGTCCATCTGTATAGGTACAGACCAGAGGAACCAGAGAGAGCAGCAGTGAGTACTGCTCCAGCGTTTACAGAGCCTGCAGAGTCAGTCAGTCCAGATAGCCAGAGGTGAGTGGAACTAAACTTAACTCTTTTACTTGCACAATGGAATGTTTTAGCATATCTCATGCATCATGATTATGCCATAGGTTGTTGCATTAGTATCCACGAATATGTTGCATTGCATCGTTATTTGGTGATGTGAGTGAATGCTGAATGATCCAATAGTCTCAGACAGGAAGTCCAGGAGCCTTTGACTATGCCCTGGCAGGTATAGTAAAGACCAGGAGCCTTTCACTACGCCCTGGCAGTTATAGTAAAGACCAGGAGCCTTTGACTACGCCCTGGCAATGGTAAGTACAGAGGTGTTATATACACATATACATATATGACAGGAAGACCAGGTGCTCGATTCTACGCCCTGGCACAGAGTTACTGGGACTATGTGGTGACAGGTTTACTCTTGATGTGGCTTGTCTGTGATATGGTGCATTCCATGAGATCATATTTTACTGAGATGTTTTACTGTTCTACTCACTGGGCTATAGAGCTCATCCCACTCCCTTAACCCCAGTTTTGCAGGTTCAGTGTACAGTATACGCAGGGACAGTCCAGCAGAGTACAGAAAGAGTAAAGAGATTTGTAATAGCTTAGAATGGACATGTAATATGAAAGAGATGTAATAGTTGTGTATAAAGTTAGAAATGTGCTTGACCTAGTGATGTATGTTTTGTACATGATCTGTATATGTATATATGTTTTGCTGTATGTGAAAAACCAGGCTTAACAGGTATGAGTTAACCCATCTAGAGCAAGCTCTAGTCAGGGGTACAGAGTACAGAGATAGTGCATGCACAGGTTAAGCCTTGGTTCAGAAAAGAATTTTTATTTTCACAGAAAATGTATGATCATGTATGAGTTATAGCTTCTCAGAGAGGATAGCAGGCTTGCTACGGGTTCTGGCGGCCTTAAGCCGACCTGAATCCTAGCGCCGATGACGATCCATTTTGGGGTCGTTACAGATTGGTATCAGAGCCCTAGGTTCCCATGATCGGACCGATAGAGATAGTGTTGGGCTCATAAAGGTTAGAATGGGTCAAGCACAATAGGAAATTATGTCCACTAGGATAGGGTCTTGAGTCCTATCTGTTTCATGCCATGAGATCTGCATGTGCCTTATTGATATGTGATGTTTATGTGCTAAAGTGCTATATTATGTGTTGTTTTTCAGAGAGTAAAGATGAGAGGAACTCGTCGATCCGCTCGATTGACTGGAGTCCCACCAGAGAGTGAGAGACCAACTGCTCGTCCTCTTGCATTGCCGAGGGCAAGGTCTCAGAGATCTAGCAGGGAAGGTACGTCAATAGACCCTAGAAGGTCTGTAGACGAGAGCAAAAGGGGAACAACGAGAGGAGAAAGATCAGAGGAAAGGAGGGAGGCAATGGAGATTGATCAGTCTAGAGATGACAGTATGGGTATTGGGAGATGTAATAGTTGTGTATAAAGTTAGCAATGTGCTTGACTTAGTGATGTTTGTTATGAACATGATCTGTATATATGTTTTACTGTATGTGAAAAGCCAGGCTTAACAGGTATGAGATAACCCATCTAGAGCAAGCTCTAGTCAGGGGTACAGAGTACAGAGTACAGAGTACAGAGTACAGAGATAGTGCATGCACAGGTTAAGCCTTGGTACAGAGAAAAGAGTTTTTATTTTTCACAGAAAATGTATGATCATGTATGAGTTTTACAGGTACACAGAGAGTATAGCAGGCTTGCTACGAGTTCTGGCGGCCTTAAGCCGACCTGAATCCTAGCGCCGGTGACGGTCCATTTTGGGGTCGTTACACATGTCCACTCTACACTAGTACAATGCTCTTTACTCTTTACTCTTTTGGCACTCTGCTGATCTCCTTTCTACCCTGTACACTGAACCTGTAAAACTGGGGTTAAGGGAGTGGGATGAGCTCTATAGCCCAGTGAGTAGAACAGTAAAAGAATAAAATATGATCTCATGGAATGCGTCATAACACAGACAAACCACATTAAGAGTAAACCTGTCACCACATAGTCCCAGTAACTCTGTGCCAGGGCGTAGAATCGAGCACCTGGTCTTCCTGTCATATATGTATATGTGTATATAACACCCCTGTACTTACCATTGCCAGGGCGTAGTCAAAGGCTCCTGGTCTTTACTATCACTACCAGGGCGTAGTCAAAGGCTCCTGGTCTTTACTATACCTGCCAGGGCGTAGTCAAAGGCTCCTGGACTTCCTGTCTGAGACTATTGGATCATTCAGCATTTACCCACATCAACAAATAACTATGCAATGCAACATATTCGTGGATACTAATGCAATCAACCTATTGCATTGATACGAACCAGCAAACACAATCACACGAGAATCAAGGAAGCAAGGATCCATTGGTGCTCCCTAGCGGACTAGTGACAAGGAGCAAAGCTAAGAAGCTTAAAGCAGCTATGAACTTACACATTCAAGAACAAGTAACACAAGAATTGACTGAGCTTGCCTTTAGCAAATGTCTCGTGAAGCTTGAAGACACACCTAAGCTACTCACCTTGCTTAAAGTGTGTAATGGAGATAGCGCTGTCTAATTTATTCAGCATTGATATGATGGGCTTGCTACATTTTTATGATTTAACACTTGTTTTATTTTAACTTTGTTTGGGCTTGTATTCTGGCCATATTTTACCTTTTCAGTTTTAGAGTGTTGGGCCATGTTTTGGGCTTATGTTTTAATACTTATGTGTTATTTTAGTATGTGATTGGGCTTGGGCCTTATGTGTTTAAGTCAGGCCCAAGAAGAGTGTCTTAGGGTTTTAATTGTTTTTCTCCTTACTATATAAGGATAAGAAACAATTGTAAGAGACAGCTTTGAAATCAAATTATCAGAATTATTTTCATGCCTTTGGCGTGTATTGCTTTGAGTGAGAGTGAGGATTTGCTTTCATCAATTGCACCAGGAATCTCGATTAACTTATCAACTATTTGTTGTGGCGTTTGTCAGATTTTCATCTAAATCCTTCAATCATTGGTGTTTCAGCTTCTCTAAGTGTGGGGTGCCATAGGAGGTGGGTTTATCAGATCTTTGGATTCCATATCTACTTGTGCGTGTGGGTTTGAGGCTTGTGCCATAGGGTTCCGCGTCAGTTGGTATCAGAGCCAAAGTGAGGTAAATTCTTATTTATCTCAGGATCTAGAGTTTTTTTTCTGTGAGTTTCCTTTTCTTCGTTATTGAGTTTTCCTTTTTTTCTGAGTTTTTTTTTTCTGAGTTTTCCTTTTCTTCGTGCATCACAAAAAAAAAAATCGCAATACAAAAAAAAAAAAAAAAACGAAAAAAAAAAAATTCCCTTTGCCTTATCTTGTTCTGGCAGAAATTGTGATTGTATCTATATTTCCGTACCTATCTCAATTGATTGCTGTAGTTTGTGGGAATCAATTTGGAAATTTGAAATTTGAATTGGTTGAATCCAGATTAGAGACAAAAGAAATCTGCCTATTGAATTTTATTTGATTTTTTTTTCTGTCTCTATTAGTGGGTCTTGATACTTGCCTTTTTGGGTAGATTTTAATAGATCCATATTTAATTTACTTTGAAGTGAATTAAATTAAAAATTTTCCAGATTCGTTTTTATTTGAATTCTAAGTTTCCTTTTTGGTTTAAGCTTTTTTTTATTTCCTTGACATTGCTGGAGTATTATTTGCTTGTGTCTATACTCTAGGTGATATTTTCAAGTAGCACACCACCTAGTTCTGGTGTTACTTTCCAAATTGTCAGTGTCTTCTTTCTAGTTTTTTGTGCGCTTCCTTCTTTCCTTAGGTTTTTTTCTTTGTTTCATTAAACGCACCTTGTGGTTAGTTTGTTGACCTTAGTTTCTGAAGTGCAATTGAAGAATCAACAAAAGAGTGGTAAGTGTGCAGACACTTGAGTGCTTTCTTTTCTAACACAATATTTGCTAGTTTCTTTGTTCTTTGTTGATTTAAGGTAGGATGAGTAAAGACAAAAATGTGGTGGATAGTACTGGTGAAAGTGAATCGGACATGGGTAACGATTATGAGATCTTTAAGAAGTCAGTCAGTGGTGAGTTACAAAGGCTCAGTAGGGCTCTTGAGAGGATGACCAAAAGTATGGAGAGTTTGAAAGTCTCACAGGCTTCTACTTCTACGAGAATGGCTCATCGAATTCTTAACCCTGATAGACCACAAGTCCGAGAACCTCAAGTTCGAGGTGAAGTTGATGATACAGAAGATAATGTAGGACAAGGGAGGGGGAGAGGAGAAGTTCATGGAGGTAATAGAACAGGCGTAGGGTGGAATAGAGGTGGAGATGCTAGGCTTGGCAGAAATGATGATGACACCGAGACATACCAAACCAACACAATTGACGGTGACTTGAGCTCCATAAAGATGAAAGTTCCTGAATTTAAAGGGAATAACAATGCTGAAGAATACATTGAATGGGAGAGAAAAACTGAGCAAATCTTTGAGTGTCATAACTATACCGAGGAGAAGAAGTCTCATATTGCCGCCGTTGAGTTCACGGGTTATGCCTCTTTCTGGTGGGATCAATTGAAATCCACTAGGAGGAATAAGGGCTTAAGGGCAGTTCCACCATGGGACTACTTGAAAGAGTTGATGCGCCAAAGATTTATTCCTTCGTACTATTATAGGGATTTGTACAACAGGTTAGCAAGACTGGTGCAAGGAGGAAAGAGTGTGGAAGAATACCACAAGGAGATGGAGATGATGATGGCTAGGGCTCATATTGAGGAGGATGAGCAAATGTTGATGTCCAGGTTTCTAGGTGGCCTTAACCACTACATTGCTGAAGAACTTGACATGTACCAATACAATACCATGGAGGATATGGTTGATAAAGCAATGAAAATAGAAAGGCGACACAAGGGCAGAAATAATCTTAAACTCACATACAAGTCCTCAAACAGTGGTGGTGGATTTCCAGGCTATAGAAGTGAAGAAAAGAAAGATTATAAAAGCCCAATCCAAGGGGGCAAAGATTCGGTGGCCACTAACAAAGGACCTTCTCAAGGGAATAACAAGGAACCGTCAGGTACTTCTAACTCTTCTAACCCTAGTAGAGAGATAAAATGTTTTAAATGTTTGGGAAAAGGACATATTGCATCTCAATGTCCTAATAAAAGAGTTATGATAGCAACTGCTGATGGGGGTGTAGTGTCTGATTCTGATCATAGTGATAATGAGATAGATGCTAATATGACTGAATTGATTGATGCTCATAATGACTGTGATGATTCGGATGTGTTTGTTGATAATGTGTTGCTTGCTGAACGTGGTGAGATGCTTGTTGCTAGGCGTGCTTTGAATATCCAGGTTAAGGAAGAAAGTCTTGAACAACGGGAAAACATATTTCACACTAGGTGTTTGGTTAATGGAAAAGTGTGTACTCTCATTATTGATGGGGGTAGTTGCACAAATGTGGCTAGTGTATATATGGTGGAGAAATTGGGCTTGGCTTCTATTAAACATCCTAAGCCATACAGATTGCAATGGTTGAATGATTGTGGTGAGGTTAAGGTTACACGCCAGGTGGTTATACCATTTTCCATTGGTAGGTACAAGGATGAGATCTTGTGTGATGTGGTACCTATGCAGGCAAGCCATATGTTGTTAGGTAGACCGTGGCAATATGATAGAAAGGTGCAACATGATGGGTTCAATAACAAGTACTCCTTCACTCATGAAGGACAGAAGGTTATACTCGCTCCTTTATCACCTCAAGAGGTATATGCTGATCAAATAAAGATGCTGGAGAGGGCGAGGGAGGCTTCGGCCTTGGCTACAACGGGGAGTGAGAGCTTGAGTTCTACGGAAAAAATGAGAGAAAAGTGTGAATCTAAGGGTAAAGAGGCTGGAAAAGAATCAAGACCAATAAATGGCCCATTGGTGAGAGAAAAGATGCAAGAGGGGAGGGCAAAACAGACTTTTTATGTGAGAGCGAGAGAGGTTAAGAGTGCTATTTCTTTAGGGCAGCCCGTGTTGCTTATAAGATATAAGGAGATTTTATTTACTGACACTGATATTAACCTTTATTGTTTGCCTTCTAGTTTTAAGTCTATGATGCATGAATTCACTGATGTCTTTCCAGATGAGCTACCTAGTGGATTGCCACCGTTGAGGGGTATCGAGCATCAGATAGATTTCATACCTGGTTCTAGCATTCCAAATAGACCAGCTTACCGAAGCAATCCAATGGAAACAAAGGAAATGCAAAGGCAAATTGATGAGCTTATGGAGAAGGGACTGGTGAGAGAGAGTTTAAGTCCATGTGCTGTTCCTGTGCTGCTTGTTCCAAAGAAGGATGGCACTTGGCGAATGTGTGTTGATTGTAGAGCAGTTAACAAGATCACAGTGAAGTACAGGCATCCTATACCTCGGCTAGATGACATGTTGGATGAGCTTCATGGTGCCAGGTACTTTACAAAAATTGATCTTATGAGTGGATATCATCAGATTAGGATGAAACCTGGTGATGAATGGAAAACTGCATTTAAGACAAAGTATGGTTTGTATGAATGGTTAGTTATGCCTTTTGGTTTGTCCAATGCACCTAGTACGTTTATGAGGCTAATGAATCATGTGTTGCGTGCATACTTAGGAAAATTTGTTGTTGTTTACTTTGATGATATCTTGATCTATAGCAGGTCTCTCGACGAACATATTGAGCATGTTAGGTTGGTTCTGCAGGTTTTGAGGAAAGAGAGCTTGTATGCTAAACTTAAGAAGTGCACATTTTGTATAGATAGACTTGTTTTCCTTGGTTTTGTTGTGAGTGCACAGGGAATTGAGGTAGATGAAGAGAAGGTGAAAGTTATAAAGGAGTGGCCTATTCCTAAATCTATTTCAGATGTGAGGAGCTTTCATGGCCTTGCAAGCTTTTACAGGAGGTTTGTGCGCGATTTCTCTACGATTGCAGCACCACTCACAGGAATTATTAAGAAGGAAGTTGGGTTCAAGTGGGGAGAGGAGCAACAGAAAGCTTTTGACTCCTTAAAAGGGAAGTTAACATCCGCTCCTATATTATCTTTACCTAACTTTGATAAAACTTTTGAAATTGAGTGTGATGCTTCTGGCATAGGTATTGGGGCTGTGTTGATGCAAGAGAAGAAACCAATAGCCTATTTCAGCGAGAAGTTGAACGGAGCACATCTCAATTATTCAACCTATGAAAAGGAGTTGTATGCCTTGGTGAGAGCATTGGACGTGTGGCAACACTATCTCCTGCCCAAGGAGTTTGTGATACATACGGATCATGAGTCCTTAAAACACTTGAAGGGACAAGGCAAGTTGAATAAGAGGCATGGTAAGTGGGTTGAGTTTATTGAACAATTTCCATATGTGATTAAGTATAAGCATGGGAAAGACAATGTGGTTGCAGATGCCTTGTCTAGGAGGTATGCTTTAATTAATGTTATGAGTTCTAAATTGCTTGGTTTTGAACATGTTAAGGACTTGTACATTAATGATGTTGATTTCGGCAATGTGTTTGTGGCTTGTAAGCATGGAGCTTTTAACTCTTTTTATAGGCATGATGGTTACTTGTTTAAGGGTAAGAAATTGTGTGTGCCCAGATGCTCTATGCGTGATTTGCTTGTGCTTGAATCTCATTGCGGGGGTTTGATGGGGCATTTTGGAGTACATAAGACTTATGACACCTTATTTGAGCATTTTTATTGGCCCTCTATGCGCAAAGACGTTGAGAAAGTGTGTGCATCTTGTATTGCATGTAGACAGGCCAAGTCTAAATCTATGCCTCATGGTCTTTATATGCCTTTACCTGTTCCTAGTTCACCTTGGATGGATATTTCTATGGACTTTGTGCTTGGCTTACCTAGGACTAGGCGTGGTAGAGATAGCATATTTGTTGTTGTTGACAGGTTTAGCAAGATGGCTCACTTCATTCCTTGCCATAAAACTGATGACGCCATCAATATAGCTGACTTGTTCTTCAGGGAAGTGGTTCGACTTCATGGAGTGCCAAGGACAATTGTGTCAGATAGAGATGCAAAGTACCTTTCGCACTTTTGGAAAGTATTGTGGGGTAAGTTGGGTACTAAACTCTTATATTCTACTACTTGTCATCCACAGACAGATGGCCAAACAGAGGTGGTGAATAGAACTCTTGGTACCTTACTCAGAGCTATAGTGGGTAAGAATTTGAACACTTGGGAAGAATGCTTGCCTTTCATTGTGTTTGCATATAACCGCAGCATACATTCTTCTACGGGGTTTTCTCCATTTGAGCTTGTTTATGGTTTTAACCCACTAACTGTACTTGATCTTGTTCCTTTACCTTTACATGAGCTTGCTAGCTTAGATGGTACAAAAAAGGCAGAATTGGTGAAGTCCTTGCATGAGAAGGCTAGGTCTAACATAGAGAAGAGGAACAAGGTGTATGCTGACAGGGCAAATAGGAGACGGAAGAAAGTGGTGTTTGTTCCTGGTGATTGGGTTTGGGTGCACTTCCGAAAGGAACGATTTCCAAATCAGAGGAAGAATAAGCTGGATGCTCGTGGTGATGGTCCATTTCAAGTCTTAGAGCGAATCAATGACAATGCTTATAAAATAGACTTGCCAGGTGAGTATGGGGTTAGTGCTACCTTTAATGTGTCTGACTTGTCTCCTTTTGACCATGTTCCAGATTTGAGGACAAATCTTTTCGAGGAAGGAGGGAATGATACGAACCAGCAAACACAATCACACGAGAATCAAGGAAGCAAGGATCCATTGGTGCTCCCTAGCGGACCAGTGACAAGGAGCAAAGCTAAGAAGCTTAAAGCAGCTATGAACTTACACATTCAAGAACAAGTAACACAAGAATTGACTGAGCTTGCCTTTAGCAAATGTCTCGTGAAGCTTGAAGACACACCTAAGCTACTCACCTTGCTTAAAGTGTGTAATGGAGATAGCGCTGTCTAATTTATTCAGCATTGATATGATGGGCTTGCTACATTTTTATGATTTAACACTTGTTTTATTTTAACTTTGTTTGGGCTTGTATTCTGGCCATATTTTACCTTTTCAGTTTTAGAGTGTTGGGCCATGTTTTGGGCTTATGTTTTAATACTTATGTGTTATTTTAGTATGTGATTGGGCTTGGGCCTTATGTGTTTAAGTCAGGCCCAAGAAGAGTGTCTTAGGGTTTTAATTGTTTTTCTCCTTACTATATAAGGATAAGAAACAATTGTAAGAGACAGCTTTGAAATCAAATTATCAGAATTATTTTCATGCCTTTGGCGTGTATTGCTTTGAGTGAGAGTGAGGATTTGCTTTCATCAATTGCACCAGGAATCTCGATTAACTTATCAACTATTTGTTGTGCCGTTTGTCAGATTTTCATCTAAATCCTTCAATCATTGGTGTTTCAGCTTCTCTAAGTGTGGGGTGCCATAGGAGGTGGGTTTATCAGATCTTTGGATTCCATATCTACTTGTGCGTGTGGGTTTGAGGCTTGTGCCATAGGGTTCCGCGTCATGCATAATCATGATACATGAGATATGCTAAAACAGTCCATTGTGCAAGTTAAACAAAGTTAAGTTTAGTTCCACTCACCTCTGGCTATCTGGACGGACTGACTCTGCAGGCTCTGTAAACTCTGGAGCAGAACTCACTGCTGCTCTCTCTGGTTCCTCTGGTCTGTACCTATACAGATGGACTCAAATGAGGGACCAAACTAGCTTATGATTAACTCTATTAAACTCCCCAAGAATTCCCTTAAACTTACTCAACTATCCATGCAAAGCATGCAAGAGAAGGCTGGACAGAACACTTTCGGCGGCAGGTTCGGCGGCCGAAAGTCCTCTCCAGAGACGAAACTCAAGCACCTTCGGCGGCCGAATCTCTACTTTCGGCTGCCGAACCCTTTCGGGGGCAAGTTTCGGAGGCCAAAAGGCACTCCAGAGACGAAAGTCTCTAACCTTCGGCAGCACCTTCGGCGGCCGAACTTCCCTCCAGAGCCGAAAGTCCAAAAGCTCGGGGGAAAGCTTGGGCAGCCGAAGCCACCTACTCACACCTCTTCAGGGGTTCGGCGGCCGAATGTACCTTCGGCTGCCGAACCTGAGTTCATCAGCAGGGCAGAAACTTGCCCTGCCTCTCGCCAAATGCACCAAACTCCTCTCAAGCTCAACCACCTCACTTCCTTAACTTGCATACACTCATGTATATGCTCAAAGGGGTCAAAAACTACCTAAACACCCCAAACACACAACAAAAACAACACAGAAACAAGCTTTATGCACAAAATCATCAAAACCTCACAAATAACCCTATTCATGCAACTCTCTCCATCAACCCCATAAAACCTTCAGAAAACATAAAAACAAGCTCAGGATCTTCACTTACCTCGTGAAAACAAGTAGATGAAGGATCCTAACGTGGAGTTTTGGAGCAACTTCCCTTCACACTCTCCAAACTTGACAACTTGAGTTTTTAGCTTACAACCTTCAAATAATCATGAAAACTAATCAAATCTTTGCATGATTTAATGAAAACAGGAAGAAATACTCACAAAGGACAGGGTCTCACCTCAGAAGACAAAAGAAACGGTGCTCTTACCGCTTCAACCGACTGAGGGCCATTTATAGGTGGCTGGCCAGACCACCTTCGACGGCCACACGTGAAACCGAAAGCCATGCATGTTCGGCGGCCGAACCTCAACTTCGGCGGCCGAACCTGGCTTTTCTGCCTTGGTTCATTTCACTCAAAAACTCATTTCCTTATGCATAAAACTTGATAACCATATCAAAACATTATAAAAAAACATAAATCTAACCCTTCTAGAGACTTCCGATATCCCGGACTCCACCGGAAAGTAGAATTTCGATGCCGGACTCTAGCCGGGTATTACATTCAGAGGAGACAGGAGAGGTACACCCAGAGGTATGATTTCAGCCCTTCAGGCTCGTCGTTTGCTTAGGAGGGGGTGTCAAGGGTTTCTAGCTCATGTGAGAGAGCTAGACAGTCAGGTGAGGGAACCAGCCGCAGTACCAGTAGTCCGAGAGTTTCTCGATGTGTTCCCAGATGAACTTCCAGGACTACCATCTGGTAGGGAGATAGAGTTTGAAATAGAATTGCTACCTGATACTAGACCTATCTCTATTCCTCCTTATAGGATGGCGCCATCAGAGTTAAAGGAGTTGAAAGAACAGTTGCAGGACTTGGTAGATAAGGGTTTCATCCGCCCCAGTACCTCACCTTAGGGTGCTCCAGTGCTCTTTGTCAGAAAGAAGGATGGATCCCTTAGACTTTGTATCGACTACAGACAGTTGAACAAGGTCACTATCAATAATAGGTATCCTCTACCTCGGATTGATGATCTATTTGACCAGCTAGCTGGAGCAGGTTGTTTTTCTAAAATAGATCTGAGATCCGGATATCATCAGTTGAGAGTTAGAGAGGCAGATGTGCCAAAGACAGCGTTCAGAACTAGATATGGGCATTATGAGTTCTTAGTGATGCCGTTCGGGTTGACTAACGCCCCTGCAGCATTCATGGATCTCATGAACAGAGTGTTCAGTGAGTTTCTGGATCACTTTGTCATTGTTTTTATCGATGATATCTTAGTGTATTCCAGAGATGCAGAGGAGCATGCCCAGCATCTGAGGATAGTTCTGCAGACACTGAGAGAGCATGGTTTATATGCCAAGTTCTCGAAGTGTGAGTTTTGGTTGAGGAGCATTTCCTTCTTGGGACATGTGGTATCAGCAGAGGGTATTGAGGTAGACCCCAAGAGGATAGAGGCTGTAGCTAACTGGCCCAGACCCACTATAGTGACTGAGATTAAAAGCTTTCTGGGACTGGCAGGTTACTACAGGAGGTTCATTCAGAACTTCTCAAAGATAGCGGCTCCTATAACCAAACTGACTCAGAAGAACCAGAAGTTTGTCTGGTCAGACCAGTGTAAAGAGAGCTTTGAGGAGCTCAAGAGGAGATTGACAACAGCACCAGTGTTAGCTCTGCCTGTCAGTAATGAGGATTTCACAGTGTTCTGTGATGCATCTCGAGTGGGATTGGGTTGTGTTTTGATGCAGAGAGAGCTGAATTTGAGGTAGAGAAGATGGGTCGAATTGCTCAGTGATTATGATTGTAAAATCTAGTATCATCCGGGTAAGGCGAATGTTGTGGCAGACGCCCTAAGCCGGAAGTCACTAGGCAGTTTATCCCATATAGCAGCAGAGCGGAGACCAGTCGTGATGGAGCTGTACAAGCTCTTAGAAGAGGGGGTACAGCTAGAGTTGTCTGATACATGTGCATTGATAGCACAGATGAGAGTGACACCTGTGTTTCTGGAGCAGAGAGCTCAGAAACAGCATGAGGACCCAGAGTTGATGAAAATTGCCAGGACTGTTCAGTCAGGCAATAGTACAGAGTTCAGATTTGACAACAAAGGGATCCTCCGTTATGGGAGTCGACTTTGTGTACCAGATAGAAGCAGTGTGAAGGAAGACATTATGAGGGAAGCTCATAATGCGATGTATAGTGTTCACCCAGGAGCCACCAAAATGTACCAGGATCTGAAAAGGGTCTATTGGTGGCCCGCCATGAAGAAAGAAGTGGCGCAGTTTGTGACAGCTTGTGAGGTTTGCCAGAGGGTGAAATTAGAGCATCAGAAACCAGCTGGAATGCTTAACCCATTGCCGATTCCAGAATGGAAATGGGAGAACATCGCTATGGATTTTTTCGTGGGTTTACCAGCGACGTCCAACAGGATAGACTCTATATGGGTGATTGTGGACAGACTCACGAAATCTGCTCATTTTCTTCCAGTTCGGAGTAACTATTCTGTGGATAAGTTGGCACAGGTCTATCTGGATGAGATAGTGAGATTACATGGGGTTCCAGTGTCTAAAGTTTCAGACAGAGGACCTCAGTTTACCTCTAGATTTTGGCGAAGTCTGCAGAGTGCAATGGGCACGAGATTAGATTTTAGCACTGCTTTCCACCCACAGACTGATGGACAGTCAGAGAGGACCATCTAGACCATAGAGGATATGCTTCGACTGTGTGTGTTAGACTTTGGCGGTCCTTGGAGGCAGCATCTACCTTTGGTGGAGTTTGCCTACAATAACAGCCATCATGCTAGCATAGGGATGGCTCCGTATGAAGCTTTGTATGGGAGGAAGTGCAAATCCCCTGTCTGCTGGGAAAAGATAGGAGAGAAGGATCTTGCAGGGCCAGAGTTAGTAGAGATTACTAGTCGAGTGGTGCCCATAATCAGAGAGAGAATCAGAACAGCGTAGAGTAGACAGAAAAGTTATGCAGACGTTCGCAGAAAACAGTTAGAATTCCAGGAGGGTAATTGGGTATTGCTAAAAGTGTCTCCAATGAAAGGAGTGGTTCGTTTTGGAAAGAAGGGTAAGTTAGCCCCACGATATATTGGCCCCTTTGAAATTTTGCAGCGGATCGGGAATGTGTCGTATAAGCTGGATTTACCTACTTCTATGGCGAGAATTCACCCGGTATTTCATGTTTCTATGCTACGACAGTTTGTGTCAGATCCGAATCAGGTTCTAAGTGAGCCTGAGGTGGAGATTCTTACAAATCTCACCTATATAGAGTAGCCAGTGCGAATTCTGGACACACAGATCAGACAGCTAAGGAACAAGGAGATTCCGATGGTGAAAGTGCTGTGGAACCACCATAATCTAGAAGAGTACACCTGGGAGACGCGGGAGTCTATGCTCCAGCAATATCCATATTTATTTTGAGGTTAGTTTTCCTCCTTTTTTATGTGTTTGTTGTTTGTTTTAGGCACATTCGAGGATGAATGTTCTTAAGGGGGGGAGAATGTAATACCCGGCTCGAGTCCGGCATCGAAATTCTACTTTCCGATGGAGTTTCTGATGTCGGACGTCTCTACGGGTTCGCTTTATGTTTTTCTACCATGTTTTGATATGTTCATTAAGTTTTATGCATAAGGAAATGAGTTTGTGAGTGAAATGAACCAAGGCAGAAAAGCCAGGTTCGGCCGCCGAAGTTGAGGTTCGGCCGCCGAACATGCATGGCTTTCGGTTTCACGATAGGCCGCAGAAGGTGGTCTGGCCAGCCACCTATAAATGGCCCTCAGTCGGTTGAAGCGGTAAGAGCACCGTTTCTTTTGTCTTCTAAGGTGAGACCCTGCCCTTTGTGAGTCTTTCTTCATGTTTTCATGAAATCATGCAAAGATTTGAGTAGTTTTCATGATTTTTTGAAGGTTGTAAGCTAAACACTCAAAGTTTTGAAGGTTGGAGAGTTTGAAGGCAAGTTGCTCCAAAACTCCACGTTAGGATCATTCATCTACTTGTTTGCACAAGGTAAGTGACGATCCTGAGCTTGTTTTTATGTTTTCTGAAGGTTTTATGGGGTTTATGGAGAGAGTTGCATGAATAGGGTTATTTGTGAGGTTTTGATGATTTTGTGAGTAAAGCTTGTTTCTGTGTTGTTTTTGTTGTGTGTTTGGGATTTTAAGGTAGTTTTTGACCCCTTTGAGCATATACATGAGTGTATGCAAGTGGAAGGATTGAGGTGTCTGAGGTGGAGTGTGTTTTGTGCATTTGGCGAAAGGCAGGGCAAGTTTCTGCCCTGCTGATGAACTCATGTTCGGCAGCCGAAGGTACATTCGGCCGCCGAACCCCTGAGGAGAAGAGAGAAGGTGGCTTCGGCTGCCCAAACTTGCCCCCGAGCTTTTGGCTTTTCGGCTCTGGAGGGAAGTTCGGCCGCCGAAGGTGCTGCCGAAGGTTAGAGACTTTCGTCTCTGGAGTGCCTTTCAGCCTCCGAAACTTGCCCTCGAAAGGGTTCGGCAGCCGAAAGTGGAAGTTCGGCCGCCGAAGGTGCTTGAGTTTCGTCTCTGGAGAGGACTTTCGGCCGCCGAACCTGCCGCCGAAAGTGTTCTGTCCAGCTTTCCTTTGCATGTTTTGCATGGATGTTAGAGTGAGTTTAAGGGGAGTCTTGGGGAGTTTAATCGAGTTGGTCATCAGCTGGTTTGGTCCCTCATTTGCATCCATCTGTATAGGAACAGACCAGAGGAACCAGAGAGAGCAGCAATGAGTACTGCTCCAGCGTTTACAGAGCCTGCAGAGTCAGTCAGTCCAGATAGCCAGAGGTGAGTGGAACTAAACTTAACTCTTTTACTTGCACAATGGAATGTTTTAGCATATCTCATGCATCATGATTATGCCATAGGTTGTTGCATTAGTATCCACGAATATGTTGCATTGCATCGTTATTTGGTGATGTGAGTGAATACTGAATGATCCAATAGTCTCAGACAGGAAGTCCAGGAGCCTTTGACTACGCCCTGGCAGGTATAGTAAAGACCAGGAGCCTTTGACTACGCCCTGGCAGTTATAGTAAAGACCAGGAGCCTTTGACTATGCCCTGGCAATGGTAAGTACAGAGGTGTTATATACACATATACATATATGACAGGAAGACCAGGTGCTCGATTCTACGCCCTGGCACAGAGTTACTGGGACTATGTGGTGACAGGTTTACTCTTGATGTGGCTTGTCTGTGATATGGTGCATTCCATGAGATCATATTTTACTGAGATGTTTTACTGTTCTACTCACTGGGCTATAGAGCTCATCCCACTCCCTTAACCCCAGTTTTGCAGGTTCAGTGTACAGTATACGCAGGGACAGTCCAGCAGAGTACAGAAAGAGTAAAGAGATTTGTAATAGCTTAGAATGGACATGTAATATGAAAGAGATGTAATAGTTGTGTATAAAGTTAGAAATGTGCTTGACCTAGTGATGTATGTTTTGTACATGATCTGTATATGTATATATGTTTTGTTGTATGTGAAAAACCAGGCTTAACAGGTATGAGTTAACCCATCTAGAGCAAGCTTTAGTCAGGGGTACAGAGTACAGAGTACAGAGTACAGAGATAGTGCATGCACAGGTTATGCCTTGGTTCAGAAAAGAATTTTTATTTTCACAGAAAATGTATGATCATGTATGAGTTATAGGTTCACAGAGAGGATAGCAGGTTTGCTACGGGTTCTGACGGCCTTAAGCCGACCTGAATCCTAGCGCCGGTGACGGTCCATTTTGGGGTCGTTACAACTAAATAGCGCTTAGATGAAGAACACATGTAGTATACTCTGCTCAATGTTCGTTCATCTAGATCATAATAGTGCATAATCTTATACTTGAGATGACACTTGTCTTATGTGAAGGTGGTTTGAGTTTGATACTGCATACATACTTATACTATGTATGGGTATCTAGCGTGTTGTTGACCTAAATTAGTTGTATATAGAGGTAAGGGGTTAGTCGAGATGGAATTCATTGCTCTAGATAAATGAGCAAAATTCTATGATCATATAATTGTTCATGATAACAAATCATTGGTTGAGGTAGCTTGACTTAGTTAGAAAATGAGTTTTCTAATGTAACTCTTGTTAATTAAGAATTAGAATTAAGCGAGATCTTATGATCCAAATTATTGGAGTTTGATATTTACTCTGACCCTAGCTTGGATTGAGATTTTATAACAAAAGAATTATAGTACATGATAATTTATGGTCATGATTCAAATTGAATAGACTAATACATTCATTGTTAATTGGGTAGTCATGGCACGTTATGCTAGACACTAACCATGGTTTATTGGGCATCAAGAATTGATGGGATATCATTTGAGATATATGAAATGATGTTTCCATTCCTATTGTTAATTGACTATGAACTTAGGAAGTCACACACATAAGGACCAATCTTGACAAGATTAATTAATTAATTAAATGTGTTGAATTAATTATATTAATTTATTAATTAATTTAGTTAGCAACATAAGTTGCAAGTTCCTAGCATGTCTTGAACTAAATTTAACCATTATAAGTTAAAATTAAATTTGATGGAGATAAAGAATTCATGTGATGAATTCTATCTATGTAGAATATAGATCTTAAAGAAGATGATGAATTCATATGATGAATTCTATCTATGTAGGACACGGATTTCAAATAAGAAAAATGAATTCATGTGATGAATTCTATCAATGTAGAATATGATCTTAAAGAAGAAGATAAATTTATTCGATGAATTAAAACCATGTAGAACATAGGCTTGGAAGAAGATAAAAATATTTTATTGGAACATATTTGATATAGACTTAATTTAATATGATATGAGTCTTAAATATATTTAATAGAATTAAAAAATTAAATTTTATTCTCTTAATGGGTTTAAAACCAAATATTGGTCTAGTCCATATTCAATTAACATGATTAATTGATAAAAGAACAATTAATTAAATTAATATAATTAATTTAGATTTAATAATAGAAATACATATGACACATATAGAAATTATTCATAAGATCTTAACATTGATATATGAGCTAAACTCTATTACATATGGGCTTAAATTACCTAACAATAAAATCTCATATTGGGTCCAAAATCAAATGTTGGTTAAGCCTAATAACTCATTAATTGTGATTAATGGATTTAATTAATTAAATAAATTTTTATTAATTAAATTAATTATAATTATGAGATTGACTAATTAAATGAATAAATATTAATTTAATTAATTATGAATAAGTGATTTATTGATTAATTAAATTAATAGAGGTTAACCTAATTAATTAAATGAAAGAATAAACAAATATATATGATACATAAAAATTTCATTCTATCTTAAAATAATATTACATATAGTTTAGGAGTTATTTAGGGGTTGGGGAATTAAATCCCTAACCATTACCCATCCACTGTAATTATATATAAAGGGGAGAGAGTTGATGGGGATGGAAGCTAAGTTTCATTGTTGTCCCACCATCAAATTTGAGAGCTTTCTCTCATCGTCTTTCTCTTCCTTTTTTTCTTGTTCTTTATTGAGATAAAATTATTTTATCTCCTTTGTTATGGAAGTTAAATATTAACTCTCCAACTCATCCCCTAACTTGTGAAAAAAACCTAAGTCTCCTATTTTAAATAGTTTAAGGAAAATCTAGAGTTAGAAAGATTTCGATCATAAATAGTAGATCATACCGAGATTGGTTCGTATAGACGGATTAAAAGGTTTACATTTGAAGGACAAAATTCCATCAAACGAAGATTATATTTGCGCTACAATAGATATGGTTCTAAATTTTCTTTAATTTAAGATAATTAATCTCTAATTTTCTCCATATTAGCTAAATAGATTAATTTTCTTAGACACAATTTTCGCGTGATATTTTTATGTTGATGTTTGAATTAATTAAATAAAATTAGAGAATTGACTATGAAATTATAGTAATTAAGATTTTTTTTTAAATTTCGTGATTTTGCTCAAATCTATTTTTACTTCCGCTATAGGTGTTTGGCCAAGATCATAAGAAGCTTTCAATTACTATCGGAACCACCCAATTAGCCATATATGTGAAAAATTTGCTTAACATATGTTCGGATTGAAATTTGGATTTGAATTGTAAGTTTTTAGAATTTGCAAGGAAAAAAAGGGAGGGACTATTTTTGAATTTTGAGGTTACGTAACGTGGAAGGACCACATCAGACCATGCTTTGGCCTAACAGGGAATGTCCTCGTTGTCAGATAGGCATGGCTTGATGCGGACATCGTGCAATGCACTAGTGTGCAGTGGCTGTGTAACTATGCAAAATATTTTACGATTATAAAACTAATTTAACACATTTTACAATTATTTATAAAACTAATTTAAAATATTTTACGATTATAAAACTAATTTAACATATTTTACGATTATAAAACTAATTATTATGAAAACGTTTCTATAGTTTTGTAGTCTCAAGTGTTAATTATGCTTAAATTATTCGATTCATTTTCAGGTTCATATTGAAATTTTCGTAGACCAATCAGACTCCTTTGAAATTTTCGTTGTTATATGGCCTGGCCATGTAACAAGCATTGTGCCTACAAGCTCATTTTTCATTATTTTTCTCATCTTGGTATGTCAATGATATCGATGTAAATTATTGATGGAGATTAAAGATGAAAAGTGGGAGGCCCAACCTAATGATGGAGATCAGTGGGAGCACACAAACAAAGGCTAAATTTTTTGTAATGTACAAGTAGCTAGTCTTTGTAAATGTTGTGCTCAATGGATATAAACTAGGAATAGCCTTTTGACACCAATCCTTAAATGTCCCTTAGTATAGCCATGATCACACATTTTATTTTATTAATTGAATATATAAATATTTTTATACATATGCGATATGTATATTTATATGTATGAATAGATGTATATAGTTGATATACATAGATTGAACCGGCTAATATGAAAAATGAGACCTTAAAAATAATTAAGCTGACTAAAAAAATCTTTCAACCAAATAATTGAATCAGTGGCTCTCCATTAATGCAATTGTCAAAAGGGTCTCGGCTATGTATCCATAGGGGTGGCATAAATGACAGTGATTTCTTAAGACAATTGTTAAGCATATGATATTTTGGGTGTGTAAGGAGCTTAATAGATAAGAATGGACTTACCTGAGTTTATTAAGTAACTTGACACATTCATTGGCTTAGTTGACTAATAAAACTAATGCAAAATAGGCCAAGAATGGATCTACTTGAGGTCTTGAGTATTAACGCTTAGTTTATTCATGGAGTCTCGCGTGTGATGCTATAAGCATCATGGGTTCAAGAATAGGCCTACTGAGGGTTCATGATGGCTTATAAGAATTTAATCACCCACTAGAAATATTCAACTAGGATTTAAGTTTCCTACCTTTGGAAGTGTAGGATCTGAAGAGAAAATAGTGGGAGGTACGCATGGCTAAAAGACCATAGTCATATGTGTATAAGATTAATTTTTATAACTACATTAATAAACGTATTATTTTCCTACAATTCAGATAAGAAATATAGAACCATCAATCGTCTATCGTTCATATTGATATACTAATAAGTTACGTAAAATCACTAGACCTTAATTCTTAAATTGGTTGAAAGTTTAAAAGGTATTTTGACGTAAAGCACATATGACATGTGATATGAACCAGCAAACCCAATCACATGAGAATCAAGGAAGCAAGGATCCATTGGTGCTCCCTAGTGGACCAGTGACAAGGAGCAAAGCTAAGAAGCTTGAAGCAGCTATGAACTTACACATTCAAGAATAAGTAACACAAGAATTGACTGAGCTTGCCTTTGGCAAATGTCTCGTGAAGCTTGAAGACACACCTAAGCTACTCACCTTGCTTAAGGTGTGTAATGGAGATAGCGCTGTCTAATTTATTCAGCATTGATATGATGGGCTTGCTATATTTTTATGATTTAACACTTGTTTTATTTTAGCTTTGTTTGGGCTTGTGTTCTGGCCATATTTTATCTTTTAAGTTTTAGAGTGTTGGGCCATGTTTTGGGCTTATGTTTTAATACTTATGCGTTATTTTAGTGTGTGATTGGGCTTGGGCCTTAGGTGTTTAAGTCAGATCCAAGAAGAGTATTTAGGGTTTTATTTGTTTTTCTCCTTACTATATAAGGATAAGAAACAATTGTAAGAGGCAGCTTTTAATCAAACTTTTCAGAATTTCTTTCATGCCTTTGGCGTGTATTGCTTTGAGTGAGAGTGAGGATTTGCTTTCATCAATTGCACCAGGAATCTTGGCTAACTTATCAACTATTCGTTGTGGCGTTTGTCGGATTCTCATCTAAATCCTTCGATCATTAGTGTTTCAGCTTCTCTAAGTTTGGGGTGCCATAGGAGGTGGGTTTATCAGATCTTTGGATTCCGTATCTACTTGTGCGTGTGGGTTTGAGGCTTGTGCCATAGGGTTCCGCGTCAGTTGGTATCAGAGCCAAAGTGAGGTAAATTCTTATTTATCTCAGGATCTAGAGTTTTTTTTTTTTTTTTTGAGTTTTCCTTGTTTTTGTTGTTGATTTCATTGAAAGCTTCTGTATCCATGACTGCACCTTCTTGATAAATTATCACATAATCTCTTTTGGAAAAAAAAAATTTGAAAAAAAAAAAAAAATCGCCTTTGCCATATTTATCTTGATCTGGCCGAAATTGTGATATGCTTCCTTTTTCATCCATATTTCCTTGCCTATCTCAATTGATTGCTGTAGTTTATGGAAATCAATTTTGAATTTTGAATTGCGTTGAATCCGGATTAGGAGACAAAACAAACCTGCCTATTTCTTAAGGTGCACATTTAAGGCAACTGCATCTAAATCGATTTGGTGTCAAATCCATCTTTTAATGCCCATTTTCATCCATGATGCTGCACTGAGTGAGATATTTTTTTTTAACCTATTTGTGGGGTTTTGATACTTGCCTTTTTGGGTAGATTTAAATAGATCCGTATTTAATTTGCGTTGAAGCGAATTAAATTCAAACTTTTGTCCAGATTCATTTTTATTTGAATTCAAAGTTTCGTTTTGGTTTAAGCTTGCTTTTACTTCCTTGACATTGCTGGAGTATTGTTTGCTTGTATCCCTAGTTTGTGTGTTACTTTCCAAATTGTCAGTGTCTTCTTTCTAGTTTTTGCGCGCTTCCTTCTTTCTTTAGGTTTTCTTCTTTGTTTCACTAAACGCACCTTGTGGTTAGTTGGTTGACCTTATTTTCTGAAGTGCAATTGAAAAATCAGCAAAAGTGTGGTAAGTGTGCAGACACTTGAGTGCTTTCCTTTCTAACACAATATTTGCTAGTTCTCTTTGTTCTTTGTTGATTTAAGGTAGGATGAGTAAAGACAAGAATGTGGTGGATAGTACTGGTGAAAGTGAATCGGACATGGGTAACGATTATGAGATCTTTAAGAAATCAGTCAGTGGTGAGTTACAAAGGCTCAGTAGGGCTCTTGAGAGGATGGCCGTAAGTATGGAGAGTTTGAAAGTCTCACAGGCTTCCACTTCTACAAGAATGGCCCATCGAATTCTTAACCCCGATAGACCACAAGTCCGAGAACCTCAAGTTCGAGGTGAAGTTGATGATACAGAAGATACTGTCGGACAAGGAAGGGGGAGAGGAGAAGTTCAAGGAGAAGTTCATGGAGGTACTAGAGCTGGCGTAGGGTGGAATAGAGGTGGAGATGCTAGACTTGGCAGAAATGATGATGACACCGAGACATACCAAACTAACACAATTGATGGTGACTTGAGCTCCATAAAGATGAAAGTTCCTGAATTTAAAGGGAATAACAATGCTGAAGAATACATTGAATGGGAGAGAAAAAACTGAGCAAATAGTTGAGTGTCATAACTATACCGAGGAGAAGAAGTCTCATATTGCCGCTGTTGAGTTCACGGGTTATGCCTCTTTCTGGTGGGATCAATTGAAATCCACTAGGAGGAATAAGGGCTTAAGGGCAGTTCCACCATGGGACTACTTGAAAGAGTTGATGCGCCAAAGATTTATTCCTTCACACTATTATAGGGATTTGTACAACAGATTGGCAAGACTGGTGCAAGGAGGAAAGAGTGTGGAAGAATACCACAAGGAGATGGAGATGATGATGGCTAGGGCTCATATTGAGGAGGATGAGCAAATGTTGATGTCCAGATTTCTAGGCGGTCTTAACCACTACATTGCTGAAGAACTTGACATGTACCATGTAACGACCCGAAAATCGGACCGCTACCGGCGTTAGGATCCAGATCGGCTTAAGGCCGCCGGGACCCGTAGCAAGCCAAACATTCATCCTGTGAACCTGTTTAATCCCATACATGATCAACAACATACATAAAAATTTGAACTTTTCTCATTCAATTACCAAACTCAACTTGTGCATGCATAAATCATAACTATAATCATCAACCCCGCATTGGAGTCCTCATCAATGCTCCAATGGGGTAACATTCATATATTAAGTTTGGTTTACATAAAACATTCATAAATCATTACTTTGGAGAGATCATGTATTAAAAGGGATAACCATACAAACTAGGGTCAAGCACATTCTAATCCTCAATAACATCATTTCATTACATAACCATTCAATACAATACATTTCAATATCCGTCATGTCCACCACTAGCTATTACACAAACAAGACTTTACTCTAGCTGACCTCCTGGTCTATCCTGTACCTGCATACATGGGGAATTAGGGAAAGGGGTGAGCTACTAGAGCCCAGTGAGCAGAATAGTAATACATTTAAAATCATATATTAAAATTTTCATGCTTTCATGGAATGCAACACATCACAACAAATCACATCAAGGATGGTGTTATCACCTATAGTCCTCTACATTCCAAAGTGCCGGGACGTAGAATGGGTCAACCGGTCTTTCTCTTAAACATAACATAACATAACATAACATAACATTCCAAGATGCCGGGACGTAGAATGGGTCAACCGGTCTTTCTCTTACATAGTGCCGGGACGTAGAATGGGTCAACCGGACTTCCATACCATACCATACCGTATCGTATCACATCGCATCATATCGAGGACTAAGGATCATCCAACATCCATCCACATCCATCACAGAATTATGCAATGCAGCATATTCGTGAATTCTAATGCAAACAACCTAGGATATCACATGGCATTCATGATGCATGAACATGCTCAAACTTTATAATTTATTTGCTTTAAAACATAAAGGTTTATTTTACTCACCTCTGGCTAGCTCTGAAAATATCCTGGAGCAGCTGACTCACAGCTGGGGTCCTCGGTTCCTTGGGTCCGAACCTACACAGGTGGACTCAAATGAGGGACCAAACATACTAGAACATGACTCTAAAAACATCCCCCAAAAACCCCCCTAAAACACCTCAAAACATCCATAGAAAACATGCAAAGGAAGGCTGAACAGGGCACTTTCGGCGGCCGAAAGTCCCTCCAGAGCCGAAAGTCAGGCAGGTTCGGCGGCACCTTCGGCGGCCGAAAGTGCCCTCCAGAGACGAAAGTCCATTTTCGGGGGCAGGCTTCGGCAGCCGAAAGGCTTGCCTCACTGGCAGGTTCGGCGGCCGAAAGTCCTTCGGCTGCCGAACCTGGTTTCTGCCAAAAGGGCATAAACTCGGCTCAAACATGCTCCCATGCCTCCCAAACTTCCAAACATGCATTTTTCCTATTCTACAACATGCATACTCAAGCATACAAGCTCCTAGGGGCTTTAAACCATCAAGAACCCCAACTACAACACATCAAACAACCCACATTGCTCATAAACATACATAAACCCATAAACATAACAGAAACCTAACATGCAATTTCTACCCCATAGATCTTCATAAAACTTGTTTAAAACATACTATAAGCTCAAGATCGGCTCTTACCTCTTGAAGATCGAGAGAGAGACGACCTAAACTTGGAGAACCAAGGAAAAGAGCTCCTGAGTCTTCCAAGCCTCAAAACTTGCTTTAATGCTAAAAAATCTTCAAAACAAAGTGAAAACTTATGAAAATCATGAAAGATTTGTAGGAAGAAACTCAAAATCAGCGAGGGACGGCGGAGAACTCACCTTGGCTGAAAAGCTCGCCCATTCGGACAAGGAGACCCTTTTATAGGTGGCTGGCCAGGCCACTTTCGGGGGCCTAACGTACCTCCGCATGCATGCCATGTTCGGCAGCCGAACATAAGGTTCGGCGGCCGAACCTGGACTTCTTTCACTTATGCTTTCGGGGGCCTAAAGCACACCCGAAGTGCATGCACGTTCGGCGGCCGAACCTGAGTTTTCCCCCAAGGTTGTTTTCATGCAAAAACTCTTTTTCTTCCTTGCTTAAAAACATAAAACACAATAAAACATTTTATAAAAGCATGGTTTTACTCTCCTAGAGGTCTCCGACACCCGGGATTCCACCGGACGGTAGGAATCCCGATACCGGAGTCTAGCCGGGTATTACATTTTCCCCCCCTTAAGAACATTCGTCCCCGAATGTTCCTCAACTAGCACAAGCAAGACATAGTACATATCACACACATAGAACACAAGAAACACACAAGAAACTAACCTTAGAAAAGATAAGGGTATTGCTGGAGCATGGACTCCCGTGTCTCCCAAGTGCATTCTTCCAAATTGTGGTGGTTCCAAAGGACTTTCACCATCGGGATTTTCTTGTTCCTCAACTTTCTGATATGGGTGTCTGTGATCCTGTAACGACCAGAAAATCGGACCGCTACCGGCGCTAGGATCCAGATCGGCTTAAGGCCGCCGGGACCCGTAGCAAGCCTGACATTCATCCTGAAACCTGTTTAATCCCATGCATGATCAACAATATACAAAAAAAAAATTTAAACTTTTCCTTCCATCGTCCAACTCAACCTGAACATACATGTACATAGTCATGATCATAATCATGATCCCTCTGTGGGATCTCAACAATGCCCCAACGGGCGATACAACATGAGATGAGTTGGCTTTCATGAACATTATAAAACATATTTGATCATGTAATAAAAGCGATTCCTCATACACAATGTCAAGCACAATATCTAATCCTCAATATTTATACATGACTGAAACTGTACTTTTACATAACATTTTTACATTTATCATGTCCACACTATCTATTACATAAACGTGACTTCATTACTCTTGTAAACCTCCTGGTCTACCCTGTACCTGCAATCCTGGGGAAATTGGGAGAGGGGTGAGCTACTAGAGCCCAGTGAGCAGAATAATAAAAACATTTAAATCATATGGATCATGGAATGCATCACATCACAGCTAAATCACATCAAGGATGAACTTGTCACCAATAGCCCTCTACATGGTCCAACTGTGCCAGAACGTAGAATGGGTCCTGGTCTTTCCCTTACATATCATAACATAACAGTGTCCAACTGTGCCAGAACGTAGAATGGGTCTTGGTCTTTCCCTTACATAGTGCCAGCGAACGTAGAATGGGTCCCACTGGTCTTACTTTCCGTACCGTACATATCACATCGTCATATCATAGATCGAGGGCTATGGATCATCCAACATTCATCCACATCAACATAAAAATGTGCAATGCAACATATTCGTGAATTCTAATGCAAGCAACCTAATACATCTCATGGCATTCATGATGCGTGAATCATGCTCAAAAGTTCATTCTTTGCTTTAAAACAAAATGAGATATTCCACTCACCTCTGGATAGCTCTGACCAGACACTGGGGCAACAGACTCACTGCTGGGGTCCTCGGTTCCTCGGGTCCGAACCTACACAGGTGGACTCAAATGAGGGACCAAACAAACATGAACATAACTCTAAACTACTCCCCAAAAATCCCTTAAAACATCATGGAATAATCATAGAAAAGCATGCAAGAAAGGGCTGGACAGGGCACTTTCGGCGGCAGGTTCGGCGGCCGAAAGTCCCTCCAGAGCCGAAAGTCAGGCAGGTTCGGCGGCCGAAACTCCCAGACAGAGGCGAAACTCATGCATGTTCGGCCGCACCTTCGGCGGCCGAAAGTGCCAGACAGAGACGAAAGTCTCCTTTCGGGGGCAAGCTTCGGCAGCCGAAGGCTGCCTCCACAAGCATGTTTGGCGGCCGAAAGTGCCTTCGGCTGCCGAACCTGGTTTCTCCCAGAATGGCAGAAACTCAGCTCCCTTATGCATTTTTTCCTCCAAACTCATCCAAACATGCATAAACCTATTCTACAACATTCCCAATCATGCATAAGCAAACATACAAGTTCCTAGGGGCATCAAACCATCAAAAACCCCAACTACAACACACAAGCAACTCACATTGTTCAGAAACACAAATAAAACCCATAAACCTAACCATGAGCTAAACATGCATTCTACCCCATAGATCTTGCATAAAACTTACTTTAAACATGAAATGAACTTAAGATCGGCTCTTACCTCTTGAAGATCGAGAGAGAGACGTCCTAAACTCGGAGGTGGGAGATTTTTGGGTTTTTGGACCTCAAAGCTCCAAAACTTGCTTAAAACTCAAAAATCATCAAAACAAAGTAAAAACTTATGAAAAACTCGAAAGATCTGAAGGAAAAGACTCAAGATCAGTGAGGGGTGGCGGAGAACTCACCTTGGTCGGAAATGGGGAAAAAACTCGCCTGTTTTCGGCTAAGGGACCCTTTTATAGTGGCTGGCCAGGCCACGTTCGGGGGCCGAACGTGCCTCCGCATGCATGCCATGTTCGGCGGCCGAACTTGAGGTTCGGCGGCCGAACCTGGACTTTCCTCACTTATGCTTTCGGGGGCCTAAAGGCGCTCCCGAAGGCATGCATGTTCGGCGGCCGAACTTGAGATTCGGCGGCCGAACCTGAGTTTTCCTTCAAGGTTGTTTTAATGCAAAAAAACTCATTTCCATTTTACTTAAAACCATGAAATACCTTAAAACATTTTATGAAAACATGATTCTACCCTACTAGAGGCTTCCGACATCCGAGATTCCACCGGACGGTAGGAATTTCGATACCGGAGTCTAGCCGGGTATTACATTCTCCCCCCCTTAAGAACATTCGTCCCCGAATGTTCCTCAACTAGCACATAGCATGGCATAAAACATAACATACATACATAACACATAAACACATAGAGATCTAACCTTAAAAGAGATGAGGGTATTGCTGGAGCATAGACTCCCGTGTCTCCCAAGTGCATTCCTCCAAATTGTGGTGGTTCCACAGGACTTTCAGCATCGGGATTTCCTTGTTCCTTAACTTTCTGATCTGGGTGTCTATGATCCGTACCGACTGTTCAACATAGGAGAGATCCTCTTGGACCTCCACATCAGGCTCACTAAGAACCTTGCTCGGATCTGACACAAACTTCCTCAACATTGAAATATGGAAAACCGGATGGATCCTTTCCATTGAAGGAGGTAAATCCAGCTTGTACGACACATTCCCAATCTTTTGCAAGATTTCAAAGGGTCCGATGTATCGTGGGGCTAGTTTACCTTTCTTCCCGAAGCGAACCACTCCTTTCATAGGAGACACCTTGAGCAATACCAGATCCCCCTCCTGAAACTCGACCTGCCGTCTGCGGATGTCTGCATAACTCTTCTGTCTGTTTGCAGCAGTCTTGATTCTTTCTCTGATTATGGGTACCACCCTGCTGGTGATCTCAACAAGCTCAGGCCCTGCCAAGGCCTTTTCTCCAACCTCTTCCCAGCAAACAGGTGATCTGCACTTCCTTCCATATAAAGCTTCATATGGAGCCATCCCGATGCTAGCATGATGGCTGTTATTGTAGGCAAACTCCACCAAAGGTAGATGCTGCCTCCAAGAACCGCCAAAGTCCAGCACACACATTCTGAGCATATCCTCGATAGTCTGGATGGTCCTTTCTGACTGTCCATCAGTCTGGGGGTGGAAGGCAGTACTGAAATCCAACCTAGTACCCATGGCATTCTGCAGACTCCGCCAAAACCTGGAGGTGAACTGGGGCTCTCTATCCGACACAATCGAAACAGGAACCCCATGCAGCCTGACAATCTCATCAACATATACCTGCGCCAACTTGTCCACAGAGTAGCCACACCTGACAGGAATGAAGTGAGCAGATTTGGTGAGTCTGTCCACAATCACCCATATGGAGTCCACTCTGTTGGACGCCGCCGGTAACCCCACTACGAAGTCCATAGCTATATTTTCCCACTTCCATTCTGGAATAGGTAGCGGGTTAAGCATTCCAGCCGGCTTCTGATGTTCCAGCTTCACCCTCTGACACACTTCGCAGGCTGACACAAACTGTGCCACTTCTTTCTTCATAGCTGGCCACCAATAAACCTTCTTTAGATCTTGATACATCTTGGTGGCTCCGGGGTGAACGCTGTATCTTGCATTATGAGCCTCCCTCATAATGTCTCCTTTTAGCCCTATGTCATCCAGTACACACAATCGACTCCCATAGCGGAGGATCCCCTTACTATCAAATCTGAACTCACTGTCTTTGCCTGACTGAACAGTCCAGGCAATCTTCACTAACTCTGGATCCTCATGCTGTTTCTGAGCCACCTGCTCTAGAAACACGGGTGCCACTCTCATCTGGGCCACCAAGGCACCTGTACCAGACAACTTCATCTGTAGACCTTCCTCAATGAGCTTGTAAAACTCCTTCACCACTGGCCTCCTCTCTGCCGATATGTGGGATAAACTACCGAGTGATTTCCGGCTTAAGGCGTCTGCCACAACATTCGCCTTACCCAGATGGTACTGAATCTTGCAATCATAGTCACTCAGCAGCTCCACCCATCTTCTCTGTCTCAAGTTCAAATCTCTTTGACTCAAGATGTACTGTAGGCTCTTATGATCCGTGAAGATCTCACATTTAACCCCATAGAGGTAGTGCCTCCACATCTTGAGTGCAAAGATTACTGCTGCCATCTCTAGGTCATGTGTGGGGTAATTCAACTCATGCTTCTTCAGCTGCCTAGAACCATAATCAATCACCCTCTCATTCTGCATTAGTACGCAACCCAGTCCCACACGGGACGCATCACAAAAGACTGTAAAGTCCTCATCACTAGATGGCAGAGCTAATACTGGTGCTGAAGTCAACCTCTTCTTAAGCTCTTCGAAACTCTCTTCGCACTAGTCGGTCCACACAAACTTCTGATTCTTTCTGGTTAGTCTGGTCAGAGGAGCTGCAATCTTTGAGAAGTCCTGAACGAACCTCCTGTAGTAACCTGCCAAACCCAAGAAACTTCTAATCTCTGTCACTGAAGTGGGTCTAGGCCAGTTAGCCACAGTTTCTGTCTTCTTGGGGTCTACCTCTATACCATTTTACGACACCACATGCCCCAAGAACGAAATGCTCCTCAGCCAGAACTCACACTTGGAGAACTTGGCATACAAGCCATGTTCCCTCAAGGTCTGCAAAACCAACCGCAGATGATGGGCATGCTCCTCTGCGTTCCTGTAATACACTAAGATATCATCTATGAAGACAATAACGAAGTGATCCAGGTATTGGCTAAACACTCTGTTCATGAGATCCATGAATACTGCAGGGGCGTTGGTTAACCCGAACGGCATTACAAGGAACTCAAAATGCCCATATCTGGTCCTGAAAGCTGTCTTTGGCACATCTTCATCCCTTATCCTTAGCTGATGGTACCCTGATCTTAGATCTATTTTGGAGAAACAACCCGCTCCTGCTAGCTGGTCGAATAGATCATCGATCCTTGGCAGAGGGTACCTGTTCTTGGTAGTGACTTTGTTCAACTGCCTGTAGTCGATACAAAGTCTGAGGGATCCATCCTTCTTTCTCACAAACAAGACCGGAGCACCCCAAGGTGAGGTACTCTGTCGGATGAAGCCCTTTTCTACCAGCTCTTGCAATTGCTCTTTCAACTCCTTCAACTCGGCTGGGGCCATCCTGTAGGGAGGGATAGAGATCGGTCTAGTTCCAGGCACTAACTCTATTTCGAACTCTATCTCCCTAGCAGGTGGTAAACCTGGAAGCTCATCTGGGAAGACATCCTGAAACTCTCTGACAACTGGCACCGAGGCTGGCTCCCTGACCTGACTGTCTAGCTCTCTCACATGAGCTAAGTACCCCTGATATCCCTTCCTAAGCAACCTACGAGCCTGAAGAGCTAATATCAGACCTCTAGGTGTGCCCCTCTTGTCTCCTCTGAAGACGACCTCTGACCCGTTCTGATCTCTGAACCTGACTACCTTGTCCTTGCAGTCCAAGGTAGCACCATGGGTAGATAGCCAATCCATCCCTTGACTGACGTCAAAGTCTGTCAAATCTAGAACCACAAGGTCGGCGGAGAGGCATCTTCCCTCAACAAAAACTGGACTGTATTGGCAGACTGACTCTGCCACTGACGGGTCACACTTGGGTCCACTGACCCAAAGGGGACACTCTAACCCAGAGACTATCAGACCCAACCTCTCAACGGCTCTCGGAGCAATAAACGAATGAGATGCACCCGGGTCCATTAATGCATACACATCAGAACACCCAATGATAAGATTACCTGACACCACAGTGTTGGATGTGTTAGCCTCCTGCTGAGTCATGGTGAAGATCCTGGCTGGAGCTGATGGACCTTCACCTCGGGAACCAGAAGAAGAGGCTGCCCCTCTCCCTCTACCTCTGCCACTGCTCTGAGTTGTGGCTGGAGCTGCTGGCTGTGCCACACTACCAGAAGCTGTCTGCTGGGGCTGGCCCATAAAAGGTGCTCTAGGACACTCCCGAGCTATGTGTCCCTCCTGTCCACATCTGAAACATGTATTAGTCCCAGCTCGACACACTCCCCTGTGCGGCCTTCCACATCTCTGGCATTCTGTACCATCTGAGCCTGAGCTCGAGCCACCGCCAAATCCTAGACCGGACTTCAGCTTATTCCAAAACTTATTCTTCTTCGGCTTCTTGGTGGTGTTGTCCCACCTCTTCTTACCTGAGCTCTGAGAAGAGAGACCTGGCCCTCCTCTGCCTGGGGTCTTAACCCCTGAAGACTGGGTCACTGACTGCTTCACTGACCCCTCAACTATAGCACTTGCCTCCATTCTTCGAGCCATATCCACCACAGTGTGGAAACTTTCCCTCTCAACTGACTGAATCAACGAGGAGTACCTGGAATGCAGCTTCATAACATACCTATTGGCTTTCTTCGTATCTGAATCTAGAGCTTGCCCTGAAAAAGGCAATAGCTCTAAGAATTTATCCGTGAACTCCTCCACACTCATGTGTTCTGTCTGCCTCAGTTGCTCAAACTCAATCATCTTCAGTTCTCTGGAACTGTCTGGAAAAGCCCATCCAGCGAACTCATTCGCAAATTCCTCCCATGTCATGCCGTCTAGTCTCGGGTCCACGTAACACTTGAACCATTCCCGTGCCTTCTTGCACTTTAAAGTGAACCCTGCCATCTGAATGGCCCTGCTGTCATTTGCCCCTAGCTCATCAGTTATTGTCTTCACTACTCTCAGGTACTCAAAGGGGTCATCCCCTGACTTGTATTTGGGAGCATCCAGCTTAAGGTAATCTGTCATCTTTACTTGCTCCCATCGGCTGAGCTAGGTCTGGGAGGTTGAGTAACTGGGGCTGCTGGTTCTGTAGGTGGTGGAGGTGGGGGTGCAGCATTCCCCGAGGTGGGGTTTGCTGGGTTTGGATAGAAGGGTGAGGGTGGATAAACTGGATACTGTGTATAAGGTGGATAGAAAGGTGGATAAGGCATGTAAGTAGGGTAGGGGTTAAAGCTGGAGTAATCCGATGTACCTCCCATCGGATACCCTGAACCCTGCGGGAAGGGTGGATAGTGGGGTGGAAAACCATACCCCGAGGCCTGAACGCCTCCCTGAGACTCCCCTGTCCCTTCTTCCTCCATGCTAACATCCAGGTTCCCATCCCTCCTCTGATCCTCTTCCATAACCTCCCTCACATCTGAAGAACTTCCTCCTCTATCTGTCCCCCTTCTGCTAGCGTCAAAAGACCTTCTAGGGTCCCTTGACACTCTTTCTCTGTTGGCTCTACAAGACATTGCCCTAGGCAATGTAGGAGGATGGGCGCTCGTGCCCTCATCCTCAGGTGGTACTCCAGTCAATCTTGCAGATCGACGGGTTCCTCTCATCCTATTTTCTGAAAAACAATACACATCACAAAAACATTAGCATCATATGGTTTATGTGGGCACACATGAACCCTCATCACATACGCATCATTCATATCATAGCATCAATGCACATGTATATAATCATGGCATTTCACATCATCATACAAGACAGGACTCAACATCCTATCCTAGTGGACATGATCTTCCTATTGTGCTTGACCTTCTAGAACATCTATGAGTCCAACACTCTAGGTCCGATCCTATGAACCTAGGGCTCTGATACCATTCTTGTAACTACCCGAAAATCGGACCGCTACCGGCGCTAGGATCCAGATCGGCTTAAGGCCGCCGGGACCCGTAGCAAGCCTGACATTCATCCTGAAACCTGTTTAATCCCATACATGATCAACAATATACAAAAAAAAAAATTTAAACTTTTCCTTCCATCGTCCAACTCAACCTAAACATACATGTACATAGTCATGATCATAATCATGATCCCTCTGTGGGATCTCAACAATGCCCCAACGGGCGATACAACATGAGATGAGTTGGCTTTCATGAACATTATAAAACATATTTGATCATGTAATAAAAGGGATTCCTCATACACAATGTCAAGCACAATATCTAATCCTCAATATTTATACATGACTGAAACTGTACTTTTACATAACATTTTTACATTTATCATGTCCACACTATCTATTACATAAACGTGACTTCATTACTCTTGTAAACCTCCTGGTCTACCCTGTACCTGCAATCCTGGGGAAATTGGGAGAGGGGTGAGCTACTAGAGCCCAGTGAGCAGAATAATAAAAACATTTAAATCATATGGATCATGGAATGCATCACATCACAGCTAAATCACATCAAGGATGAACTTGTCACCAATAGCCCTCTACATGGTCCAACTGTGCCAGAACGTAGAATGGGTCCTGGTCTTTCCCTTACATATCATAACATAACAGTTTCCAACTGTGCCAGAACGTAGAATGGGTCCTGTTCTTTCCCTTACATAGTGCCAGCGAACGTAGAATGGGTCCCACTGGTCTTACTTTCCGTACCGTACATATCACATCGTCATATCATAGATCGAGGGCTACGGATCATCCAACATTCATCCACATCAACATAAAAATGTGCAATGCAACATATTCGTGAATTCTAATGCAAGCAACCTAATACATCTCATGGCATTCATGATGCGTGAATCATGCTAAAAAGTTCATTCTTTGCTTTAAAACAAAATGAGATATTCCACTCACCTCTGGATAGCTCTGACCAGACACTGGGGCAACAGACTCACTGCTGGGGTCCTCGGTTCCTCGGGTCCGAACCTACACAGGTGGACTCAAATGAGGAACCAAACAAACATGAACATAACTCTAAACTACTCCCCAAAAACCCCCTAAAACATCATGGAATAATCATAGAAAAGCATGCAAGAAAGGGCTGGACAGGGCACTTTCGGCGGCAGGTTTGGCGGCCAAAAGTCCCTCCAGAGCCGAAAGTCAGGCAGGTTCGGCGGCACCTTCGGCGGCCGAAACTCCCAGACAGAGGCGAAACTCATGCATGTTCGGCGGCACCTTCGGCGGCCGAAAGCGCCAGGCAGAGACGAAAGTCTCCTTTCGGGGGCAAGCTTCGGCAACCGAAGGCTGCCTCCACAAGCATGTTCGGCGGCCGAAAGTGCCTTCGGCTGCCGAATCTGGTTTCTCCCAGAATGGCAGAAACTCAGCTCCCTTATGCATTTTTGCCTCCAAACTCATCCAAACATGCATAAACCTATTCTACAACATTCCCAATCATGCATAAGCAAACATACAAGTTCCTAGGGGCATCAAACCATCAAAAACCCCAACTACAACACACAAGCAACTCACATTGTTCAGAAACACAAATAAAACCCATAAACCTAACCATGAGCTAAACATGCATTCTACCCCATAGATCTTGCATAAAACTTACTTTAAACATGAAATGAACTTAAGATCGGCTCTTACCTCTTGAAGATCGAGAGAGAGACGTCCTAAACTCGGAGGTGGGAGATTTTTGGGTTCTTGGACCTCAAAGCTCCAAAACTTGCTTAAAACTCAAAAATCTTCAAAACAAAGTAAAAACTTATGAAAAACTCGAAAGATCTGAAGGAAAAGACTCAAGATCGGTGAGGGGTGGCGGAGAACTCACCTTGGTCGGAAATGGGGAAAAAGCTCGCCCGTTTTCGGCTAAGGGACCCTTTTATAGTGGCTGGCCAGGCCACGTTCGGGGGCCGAACGTGCCTCCGTATGCATGCCATGTTCGGCGGCCGAACTTGAGGTTCGGCGGCCGAACCTAGACTTTCCTCACTTATGCTTTCGGGGGCCTAAAGGCGCTCCCGAAGGTATGCATGTTCGGCGGCCGAACTTGAGATTCGGCGGCCGAACCTGAGTTTTCCTTCAAGGTTGTTTTAAAGCAAAAAAACTCATTTCCATTTTACTTAAAACCATGAAATACCTTAAAACATTTTATGAAAACATGATTCTACCCTACTAGAGGCTTCCGACATCCGAGATTCCACCGGACGGTAGGAATTTCGATACCGGAGTCTAGCCGGGTATTACAGATCCGTACTGACTGTTCAACATAGGTGAGATCCTCTTGGATCTCCACATCAGGCTCACTAAGAACCTTGCCCGAATCTGACACGAACTTCCTTAACATGGAAACATGGAAAACCGGATGGATTCTCTCCATGGAAGCAGGCAAGTCCAGCTTGTACGATACATTCCCAATCTTTTGCAAGACTTCAAAGGGTCCGATGTACCGTGGAGCTAGCTTACCTTTCTTCCCAAACCGAATCACCCCTTTCATTGGAGACACCTTGAGCAATACCAAATCCCCCTCCTGGAACTCTACTTGCCTTCTGCGGATGTCTGCATAACTCTTCTGTCTACTTGCAGCAGTCTTGATCCTTTCTCTGATTATGGGCACCACTCTGCTGGTGATCTCTACTAGCTCAGGCCCTGCCAAGGCCTTTTCTCCAACTTCTTCCCAACAGATAGGCGACCTGCACTTCCTTCCATACAAAGCTTCATATGGAGCCATCCCTATGCTGGCATGATGGCTGTTATTGTAGGCAAACTCCACTAAAGGTAGATGCTGCCTCCAAGAACCGCCAAAATCCAGCACTCACATTCTGAGCATATCCTCTATTGTCTGGATGGTCCTCTCTGATTGTCCGTCCGTCTATAGATGGAAAGCAGTGCTAAAATTCAACCTGGTACCCATAGCGTTCTGCAGACTCCGCCAAAACCTCGAGGTGAACTATGGGCCCTTGATTAGACACTATTGAAACAGGAACCCCATGCAGCCTGACAACCTCATCAACATACACCTGCGCCAACTTGTCCACAGAATAACCACTCCTGACAGGGATGAAGTGAGCAGATTTGGTCAGTCTATCCACAATCACCCATATGGAGTCCAATCTGTTGGACGCTACCGGTAACCCCACCGCGAAGTCCATAGCTATATTCTCCCATTTCCACTCTGGAATAGGTAGTGGGTTAAGCATTCCAGCCGGCTTCTGATGTTCCAGCTTCACCCTCTGACATATTTCGCAGGCTGACACAAACTGTGCCACTTCCCTCTTCATAGCTGGCCACCAATAAACTTTCTTCCAATCTTGATACATCTTGGTGGCTCCCGGGTGAACACTGTACCTGGCATTATGAGCTTCCCTCATAATGTCTCCCTTTAGACTGATGTCATCTGGTATACATAATCTGCTCCCATAGTGGAGGATCCCCTTGCTGTCAAATCTGAATTCACTATCTTTGCCTGACTAAACAGTCCTGGCAATCTTCACTAACTCTGGGTCCTCGTGCTATTTCTGAGCCACCTGCTCCAGAAACACAGGTGTCACTCTCAACTGGGCTATCAAAGCACCTGTACCAGACAACTCAAGCTGTAGACCTTCATCAATGAGCTTGTCCTCTCTGCCGATATATGGGATAAACTGCCGAGTGATTTTCGACTTAAGGCGTCTGCCACAACATTCGCCTTACCCGGATGGTACTGAATCTTGCAATCATAATCACTTAGCAGTTCTACCCATCTCCTTTGCCTCAAATTCAGCTCTCTCTGACTCAGGATGTACTGTAGGCTCTTATGATCTGTAAAGATCTCACATTTTATCCCATAAAGGTAGTGCCTCCACATCTTGAGTGTAAAGATCACTGCTGCCATTTCCAGGTCATGTGTAGGGTAATTCAACTCATGCTTCTTCAGCTGTCTAGAAGCATAAGCAATCACCCTTTCATTCTGCATTAGCACACAACCCAATCCCACTCGGGATGCATCACAGAACACTGTGAAATCTTCATTGCTAGCTGGCAGAGCTAACACTGGTGCCGAAGTTAACCTCTTCTTAAGCTCTTCAAAACTCTCTTCGCATTGGTCGGTCCACACAAACTTCTGATTCTTCCTGGTCAATCTGGTCAGAGGAGCCGCGATCTTAGAGAAGTCCTGAACGAACCTCCTGTAGTAACCTGCCAAACCCAAGAAACTCCTAATCTCCGTCACTGAAGTGGGTCTAGGCCAGTTAGCCACAGCTTCTACCTTCTTGGGGTCCACCTCTATTCCATTTTCCGACACCACATGCCCTAAGAATGAAATGCTCCTCAGCCAGAACTCACACTTGGAGAACTTGGCATACAAGCCATGTTCCCTCAAGGTCTGCAGAACTAACCTCAGATGATGGGCATGCTCCTCTGCATTCCTGGAATACACTAAGATATCATCTATGAAGACAATAACAAAGTGATCTAGGTATTGACTAAAGACTCTATTCATGAGATCCATGAATGCTGTAGGGGCATTGATTAACCCGAACGGCATCACAAGGAACTCATAATGCCCATATCTGGTCCTGAAAGCTGTCTTTGGCACATCTTCCTCTCTTATCCTCAGCTGATGGTACCCAGATCTCAGATCTATTTTGGAGAAACAACCTGCTCCGGCTAGCTGGTCAAATAGATCGTCGATCCTTGGCAATGGGTACTTATTCTTGGTAGTGACTTTGTTCAACTGCCTATAGTCGATACAAAGTCTAAGGGATCCATCCTTCTTCCTCACAAACAGCACTGGAGCACCCCAAGGTCAGGTACTCGGTCGGATGAAACCCTTGTCTACCAGCTCTTGCAACTGCTCTTTCAATTCCTTCAACTCAGCTGGAGCCATCCTGTAGGGAGGGATAGAGATCGGTCTGGTTCCAGGCATCAATTCTATCTCGAACTCTATCTCCCTAGCAGGTGGTAAACCTGGCAGCTCGTCTGGGAAGACATCTAAGAACTCTCTGACCACTGGCACCGAGGCGGGCTCTCTAACCTGACTGCTAAGCTCTCTCACATGAGCCAAATACCCCTGACATCCCTTCCTAAGCAACCTACGAGCCTGAAGAGCTGATATCAGACCTCTAGGTGTACCCCTCCTGTCTCCCCTGAAGATAACCTCTGACCCATCCTGACCTCTGAACCTGACTACCTTGTCCCTGCAGTCCAAGGTAGCACCATGGGTAGATAACCAGTCCATCCCTAGAATGACGTCAAAATCTGTCAAGTCTAGAACCACAAGGTCGGCGGAAAGGCATCTCCCCTCAACAAAGACTGGACTGCACTGGCAGACTGACTCTGCCACTGATGGATCACACTTGGGTCCACTGACCCAGAGAGCACACTCTAACCCAGAGATCATCAGACCCAACCTCTCGACGGCTCTCAGAGCAATAAAAGAATGAGATGCACCAGGGTCCATGAAGGCATACACATCTGAACAACCAATGATGAGATTACCTGCCACCACGGTGTTAGATGCATCTGCCTCCTGCTGAGTCATCGTGAAGATCCGCGCTGGAGCTGATGGACCTTCACCTCTGAAACCCGCTGAAGAAGAGGCTGCTCCTCTCCCTCTGCCTCTGCCACTGGCCTGCGTCGTGGCTGGAGCTACTGGCTACGCTACACTACCTGAAGCTGTCTGCTGGGATTGAGCCATAGGTACTGTCCTAGGACACTCCCGAGCCATGTGTCCCTCTTGCCCGCATCTGAAGCAGGTTGTTGTCCCAGCCCGGCAAACTCCCTTGTGTGGCTTACCACACCTTGCACATACTGCATTATCCGCACCAGAGCTTGAGCCACTCCCTAATCCCAGACTAGACTTGATCTTATTCCAGAACTTATTTTTCTTCGGCTTTCTAGTGGTGTTACCCCACCTTTTGCTACCTGAAGCTGCTGCACTTAGAGAAGAAGAGCCTGGGGTCTTAGAACCAAAAGGTTGTGCCACTAACTGCTTAACTGTCCCCTGAATGATGGCAGTGGCCTCCATTTTCCGGGCCATATCCACTATGGCATGGAAGCTCTCTCTATCTACTGACTGAATCAAGGAGGAATACCTGGAATGAAGCTTCATGATATACCTCCTTGACTTCTTCTGATCTGAGTCAAGATTTTGCCCTGCAAACGGCAAAAGCTCCAAGAATCTGTCCGTGAACTCATCCACACTCATCTCCTCGGTTTGCCTCAACTGTTCAAATTTGATCATCTTCAATTCCCTTGAGCTATCAGGGAAAGCCCATCCTGCAAACTCATTAGCAAATTCTTCCCAAGACATGCTATCCACCCTCGGGTTCACATAATTCTTAAACCACTCACGGGCCTTTTTGCATTTGAGTGTGAACCCAGCCATCTGAATGGCTCTGCTGTCATTAGCTCCTATCTCATCAGTAATCACCTTGACCCTCTCAAGATACACAAACAGGTCATCCCCTTTTTCATACTGAGGGGCACCAAGCTTCATGTAGTCGGTCATCTTGACCTTGCTCCCTCCAGATGAGCTAGGTTTAGGTACTGGGGTTTCTGGGACGGCTGGTGCTGCTGAGGGTGGAGGAGGTGCAGAATCCCCTGGGGTAGGGTTTGTTGTACCTGGATAGTAAGGTGGAGGTGGGTACATGGGGTACTGTGGGTATGGTGGGTAGTAAGATGGGTATGGCATGTGAGAAGGGTAAGGATTAAAGCTGGGGTAATCCGATATACCTCCCATCGAATACCCGGGATTTTGAGAAAAGGGTGGGTAGTGAGGTGGCTGAACAAATCCCGAGGCCTGGGTGCCTCCTTGGGACTCTCCCATTCCCTCTTCCGACATGCTCACTCCTAAACTGCCATCCCTCCTCTGATCCACATCCATCTCATCCCCCATATCAACTGACATTCCTCCCTGAACTGTTTCCCTTACTGATCTGCTTCTACCCAGATCCAAAGACCTTCTAGGGTCTCTTACTGCTCTTTCTCTACTGGACCTACTTGACATTGCCCTAGGCAATGCTGGAGGACGGGTATCAATGCCCTCGTCCTGGGGTGGTACTCCAGTCATTTGTGCAGATCGATGAGTTCCTCTCATCCTGTTTTCTGAAAAACAGTACACATCACATAAACATTAGCATCATATGGTTCATGTTCAAACACATGAACCCGCATCACATACATCACATATCAAAGCATAACATTAATGCACATGCATAAAATCATGGCATTTCACATCATCATTCAAGACAGGACTCTTCATCCTATCCTAGTGGACATGATTTTCCTATTGTGCTTGACCTTCTAGAACATCTATGAGCCTGACACTCTAGGTCCGACCATATGAACCTAGGGCTCTGATACCAATCTGTAACGACTCGAAAATCGGACTGCTACCGGCGCTAGGATCCAGATCGGCTTAAGGCCGCCGGGACCCGTAGCAAGCCAAACATTCATCTTGTGAACCTGTTTAATCCCATACATGATCAACAACATACATAAAAATTTGAACTTTTCTCATTCAATTACCAAACTCAACCTGTGCATGCATAAATCATAACTATAATCATCAACCCCGCATTGGAGTCCTCATCAATGCTCTAATGGGGTATTATTCATATATTAAGTTTGGTTTACATAAAACATTCATAAATCATTACTTTGGAGAGATCATGTATTAAAAGGGATAACCATACAAACTAGGGTCTAGCACATTCTAATCCTCAATAACATCATTTCATTACATAACCATTCAACATAATACATTTCAATATCCGTCAATTCCACCACTAGCTATTACACAAACAAGACTTTACTCTAGCTGACCTCCTGGTCTATCCCGTACCTGCATACCTGGGGAATTAGGGAAAGGGGTGAGCTACTAGAGCCCAGTGAGCAGAATAGTAATACATTTAAAATCATATATTAAAATTTTCATGCTTTCATGGAATGCAACACATCACAACAAATCACATCAAGGATGGTGTTGTCACCTATAGTCCTCTACATTCCAAAGTGCCGGGACGTAGAATGGGTCAACCGGTCTTTCTCTTAAACATAACATAACATAACATAACATTCCTAGATGTCGGGACGTAGAATGGGTCAACCGGTCTTTCTCTTACATAGTGCCGGGACGTAGAATGGGTCAACCGGACTTCCATACCATACCATACCGTATCGTATCACATCGCATCATATCAAGGACTAAGGATCATCCAACATCCATCAACATCCATCATAGAATTATGCAATGCAGCATATTCATGAATTCTAATGCAAACAACCTAGGATATCACATGGCATTCATGATGCATGAACATGCTCAAACTTTATAATTTATTTGCTTTAAAACATAAAGGTTTATTCTACTCACCTCTGGCTAGCTCTGAAAATATCCTGGAGCAGCTGACTCACAGCTGGGGTCCTCGGTTCCTCGGGTCCGAACCTACACAGGTGGACTAAAATGAGGGACCTGTAATGACCAGAAAATCGGACCGCTACCTGCGCTAGGATCCAGATCGGCTTAAGGCCGCCGGGACCCGTAGCAAGCCTGACATCTAACCTGTAAACCTGTATAATCCCATACATGATCAACAACATACATAATAATTAAAACTTTTCTTTCCATTCATACGCCAACTCAACCTGTGCATGCACTATAACATAATCATAACATTGATCCCTCAGTGGGATCTCATTAGTGCCCCCAATGGGTGACATAACATATGCTGAGTTGGTTTACATAAACATCATAAAAATCTCTACGATCATGTAATTAAAAAGGGATAACAATAATCTATGGTCAAGCACACTCTAACATCCATGAACATCATCTCATTACATATCTATACTGATTGAGACATTACATTACGACTTGATCATGTCCATTGCTAGCTATTACATAAGCATGACTTCTTTACTCTATCCGGACTCCCGCACTATACTGTACCTACAAGCCTGGGGGTAAAGGGAGAGGGGTGAGCTAAAAGCCCAGTGAGCAGAACTATAAAACATATTAACACTATGCTCCAATGAAATGCATCATAACACAGACAATTCACATAAGGGTTGGGTGAACTTGTCACCAATTAGTCCAAGCTAACTCTGTGCCAGGCCGTAGCATGGGGTCCTGGTCTTCCTGTCATAACATACATTACTTACCATTGTCCCAGAGCCTCCTCTGGGCTCCTGGTATTCGAGTCCCATAACCGTGCCAGGCCGTAGAATGGGGTCCTGGTCTTTCCTTACTCTGTGCCAGGCCGTAGAATGGGGTCCTGGTCTTCCTGTCATGGACTAATTGGGTCATCCAACATTCACCCACATCAACAACAATCGATGCAATGCGGCATATTCGTGAAAACTAATGCAATCACCCTATTACATAATCATGATGCATGAAACATGATAAAACATTTAATTTCTCAATTTAAAAGGTTAAGTTTAGTTCCACTCACCTCTGGCTGACTCTGACAACACCGAAGCAGCTGAACTCACTGCTGGGGTCCTCGGTTCCTCGGGTCCGAACCTACACAGGTGGACTCAAATGAGGGACCAAACATACTAGAACATATCTCTAAACTACTCCCCAAAAACCCCTTAAAACATCCTGAAATAACCATAGAAAAACATGCAAAGGAGGCCTGGACAGGGCACTTTCGGGGGCAGGTTCGGCGGCCGAAAGTCCCTCCAGAGCCGAAAGTCAGGCAGGTTCAGCGGCACCTTCGGCGGCCGAAACTCCCAGACAGAGACGAAACTCATGCATGTTCGGCGGCACCTTCGGCGGCCGAAATTGCCAGACAGAGACGAAAGTCTCCTTTCGGGGGCAAGCGTCGGCAGCCGAAAGGCTGCCTCCCCAGCCATGTTCGGCGGCCGAAAGTCCTTCGGCTGCCGAACCTGGTTTCTGCCAAAGTGCAGAAACTTGGCTCCCTATGCACATTTCGCCTCCAAACCTTTCCAACATGCATCAAACCTATTCTACAACACACAAACACAAGCATACATGTTCCTAGGGGCCTCAAACCATCATAAACCCCATCTACAACACATCAAGCATCCACATCAATCATGAACATACATTTATACCCATAAACATAACCATAACCTAAACATGCATTCTACCCCATAGATCTACTTAAAACTTACTTTAAACATGCAATGAGCTTAAGATCGGCTCTTACCTCTTGAAGATCGAGAGAGAGACGACCTAAACTCGAAGTTGGGAGAGCTTGAGTTCTTGAACCTCCAAGCTCCAAAACTTTGCTCAAATGCTCAAATCTTCAAAATAAAGTTAAAACAAATGAAAACCTTGAAATATCTAGAGGAAAGACGCCAAAGATGGGTGAGGGGCGGCGGAGACTCACCTTGGCCGAAAATGGGGAAAAAGCTCGCCCGTTTTCGGCTAAGGGACCCTTTTATAGTGGCTGGCCAGACCACGTTCGGGGGCCGAAAGTGCCTCCGCATGCATGCCATGTTCGGCGGCCGAACCTGGACTTCCCTCACTTATGCTTTCGGGGGCCTAAAGCACACCCGCAACGCATGCATGTTCGGCGGCCGAACCTGAGTTTTCCTCCAAAGCTATTTTCATGCAAAAACTCATTTCCTTTCATACTTAAAACATAAAACACATTAAAACATTTTATAAAAACATGGTTTTACCCTACTAGAGGCTTCCGACATCCGAGATTCCACCGGACGGTAGGAATTCCGATACCGGAGTCTAGCCGGGTATTACAGGACCAAACATACTAGAACATGACTCTAAAAACATCCCCCCAAAACCCCTCTAAAACACCTCAAAACATCCATAGAAAACATGCAAAGGAAGGCTGAACAGGGCACTTTCGGCGGCAGGTTCGGCGGCCGAAAGTCCCTCCAGAGCCGAAAGTCAGGCAGGTTCGGTGGCACCTTCGGCGGCCAAAAGTGCCCTCCAGAGACGAAAGTCCATTTTCGGGGGCAGGCTTCGGCAGCCGAAAGGCTTGCCTCACAGGCAGGTTCGGAGGCCGAAAGTCCTTCGGCTGCCGAACCTGGTTTCTGCCAAAAGGGCAGAAACTCGGCTCAAACATGCTCCCATAAACATGCATTTTTCCTATTCTACAACATGCATACTCAAGCATACAAGCTCCTAGGGGCTTTAAACCATCAAGAACCCCAACTACAACACATCAAACAACCCACATTGCTCATAAACATACATAAACCCATAAACATAACAAAAACCTAACATGCAATTTCTACCCCATAGATCTTCATAAAACTTGTTTAAAACATACTATAAGCTCAAGATCGGCTCTTACCTCTTGAAGATCGAGAGAGAGACGACCTAAACTTGGAGAACCAAGGAAAAGAGCTCCTGAGTCTTCCAAACCTCAAAACTTGCTTTAATGCTCAAAAATCTTCAAAACAAAGTGAAAACTTATGAAAATCATGAAAGATTTGTAGGAAGAAACTCAAAATCGGCGAGGGACGGCGGAGAACTCACCTTGGCCAAAAATGGGGAGAAAAGCTCGCCCATTCGGACAAGGAGACCCTTTTATAGGTGGCTGGCCAGGCCACTTTCGGGGGCCTAACGTGCCTCCGCATGCATGCCATGTTCGGCGGCCGAACATAAGGTTCGGTGGCCGAACCTGGACTTCCCTCACTTATGCTTTCGGGGGCCTAAAGCACACCCGAAGTGCATGCACGTTCGGCGGCCGAACCTGAGTTTTCCCCCAAGGTTGTTTTCATGCAAAAACTCTTTTTCTTCCTTGCTTAAAAACATAAAACACAATAAAACATTTTATAAAAGCATGGTTTTACCCTCCTAGAGGTCTCCGACACCCGGGATTCCACCGGACGGTAGGAATCCCGATACCAGAGTCTAGCCGGGTATTACATACTAATACAATACCATGGAGGATATGGTAGATAAAGTAATGAAAATATAAAGGCAACACAAGGGCAGAAATAATTTTACACTCACATACAAGTCCTCAAATAGTGGTAGTGGATTTCCAGGCTATAGAAGTGGAGAAAAGAAAGATTACAAAGGCCCAATCCAAGGGGGTAAAGATTCGGTCCCCACTAACAAAGGATCTTCTCAAGGGAATAACAAGGAACAGTCAGGTACTTCTAACTCTTCTAACCCTAATAGAGAGATAAAATGTTTTAAATGTTTGGAAAAAGGACATATTGCATCTCAATGTCCTAATAAAAGAGTTATGATAGCAACTGCTGATGGGGGTGTAGTGTCTGATTCTGATCATAGTGATGATGAGATATATGCTAATATGACTGAATTGATTGATGCTCATAATGACTGTGATGATTCGGATGTGTTTGTTGATAATGTGTTGCTTGCTGAACGTGGTGAGATGCTTGTTGCTAGGCGTGCTTTGAATATCTAGGTTAAGGAAGAAAGCCTAGAACAACGGGAAAACATATTTCACACTAAGTGTTTGGTTAATGGAAAAGTGTGTACTTTCATTATTGATGGGGGTAGTTGCACAAATGTGGCTAGTGTGTATATGGTGGAGAAATTGGGTTTGGCTTCTATTAAACACCCTAAGCCATACAGATTGCAATGGTTGAATGACTGTGGTGAGGTTCGGGTTACACGCCAAGTGCTTATACCATTTTCTATTGGTAGGTACAACGATGAGATCTTGTGTGATGTGGTACCTATGCAGGCAAGCCATATGTTGTTGGGTAGGCCGTGGCAATATGATAGAAAGGTGCAACATGATGGGTTCAATAACAAGTACTCCTTTACTTATGAAGGACAGAAGGTTATACTCGCTCCTTTATCACCTCAAGAGGTATATGCTGATCAAATAAAGATGCTGGAGAGGGAGAGGGAGGCTTTGGCCTTGGCTACAAAGGGGAGTGAGAGCTTGAGTTCTGTGGTAAAAATGAGAGAAAAGTGTGAGTCTGAGGGTAAAGAGGCAGGAAAAGAATCAAGACTAATAAATGGCCCATTGGTGAGAGAAAAGATGCAAGAGGGGAAGGCAAAACAGACATTTTATATGAGAGCGAGAGAGGCTAAGAGTGCTATATCTTTAGGGCAGCCCATGTTGCTTATAAGATATAAGGAGATTTTATTTGCTGACACTTATATTAACCTTTCTTCTTTGCCTTCTAGTTTTAAGTCTATGATGCAGGAATTCACTGATGTCTTTCCAGATGAGCTACCTAGTGGATTGCCACCGTTGAGGGGGATTGAGCATCAGATAGATTTCATACCTGGTTCTAGCATTCCAAATAGACCAGCTTACCGAAGCAATCCAATGGAAACAAAGGAAATGCAAAGGCAAATTGATGAGCTTATGGAGAAGGGATTGGTGAGAGAGAGTTTAAGTCCATGTGTTGTTCCTGTGCTGCTTGTTCCAAAGAAGGATGGCACTTGGCGAATGTGTGTTGATTGTAGAGCAGTTAACAAGATCACAGTGAAGTACATGCATCCTATACCTCGGCTAGATGACATGTTGGATGAGCTTCATGGTTCTAGATACTTTACAAAAATTGATCTTATGAGTGGATATCATCAGATTAGGATGAAACCTGGTGATGAATGGAAAACTGCATTTAAGACAAAGTATGGTTTGTATGAATGGTTAGTTATGCCTTTTGGTTTGTCAAATGCACCTAGTACGTTTATGAGGCTAATGAATCATGTGTTGCGTGCATACTTAGGAAAATTTGTAGTTGTTTACTTTGATGATATCTTGATCTATAGCAGGTCTCTCAACGAACATATTGAGCATGTTAGGTTGGTTCTGCAGGTTTTGAGGCAAGAGAGATTGTATGCTAAACTTAAGAAGTGCACATTTTGTATAGATAGACTTGTTTTCCTTGGTTTAGTTGTGAGTGCACAGGGAATTGAGGTAGATGAAGAGAAGGTGAAAGCTATAAAGGAGTGGCCTATTCCTAAATCTATTTCAGATGTGAGGAGCTTTCATGGCCTTGCAAGCTTTTACAGGAGGTTTGTGCGTGATTTCTCTACGATTGCAGCACCACTCACAGGAATTATTAAGAAGGAAGTTGGGTTCAAATGGGGAGAGGAGCAACAGAAAGCTTTTGACTGCTTAAAAGGGAAGTTAATATCTGCTCCTATATTATCTTTACCTAACTTTGATAAAACTTTTGAAATTGAGTGTGATGCTTCTAGTGTAAGTATTGGGGCTGTGTTGATGCAAGAGAAGAAACCAATAGCCTATTTCAGCGAGAAGTTGAACGAAGCACATCTCAATTATTCAACCTATGAAAAGGAGTTGTATGCCTTGGTGAAAGCACTGGACGTGTGGCAACACTATCTCCTGCCCAAGGAGTTTGTGATACATACGGATCATAAGTCCTTAAAACACTTGAAGGGACAAGGCAAGTTGAATAAGAGGCATGGTAAGTGGGTTGAGTTTATTGAATAATTTCCATATGTGATTAAGTATAAGCATGGGAAAGACAATGTGGTTGCAGATGCTTTGTCTAGGAGGTATGCTTTAATTAATGCTGTGAGTTCTAAATTGCTTGGTTTTGCGCATATTAAAGACTTGTACATTAATGATGTTGATTTCGGCAATGTGTTTGTGGCTTGTGAGCATGGAGCTTTTAACTCTTTTTATAGGCATGATGGTTACTTGTTTAAGGGTAAGAAATTGTGTGTACCTAGATGCTCTATGCGTGATTTGCTTGTGCTTGAATCTCATTGCGGTGGTTTGATGGGGCATTTTGGAGTACATAAGACTTATGACACCTTATTTGAGCATTTTTATTGGCCTTCAATGCGCAAAGACGTTGAGAAAGTGTGTGCTTCTTGTATTGCATGTAGGCAGGCAAAGTCTAAGTCTATGCCTCATGGCCTTTATATGCCTTTACCTGTTCCTAGTTTACCTTGGATGGATATTTCTATGGACTTTGTGCTTGGCTTACCTAGGACTAGGCGTGGTAGAGATAGCATATTTGTTGTTGTCGACAGGTTTAGCAAGATGGCTCACTTCATTCCTTGCCATAAAACTGATGATGCCATCAATGTCGCTGACTTGTTCTTCCGGGAAGTGGTTTGACTTCATGGAGTGCCAAGGACAATTGTTTCAGATAGAGATACAAAGTACCTTTCGCATTTTTGGAAAGTATTGTGGGGTAAGTTGGGTACTAAACTCTTATATTCTACTACTTGTCATCCACAGACAGATGGCCAAACAGAGGTGGTGAATAGAACTCTTGGTACCTTACTCAGAGCTATAGTGGGTAAGAATTTGAACACTTAGGAAGATTGCTTGCCTTTTATTGAGTTTGCATATAACCGTAGCATACATTCTTCTACGGGGTTTTCTCCATTTGAGCTTGTTTATGGTTTTAACCCACTAACTGTACTTGATCTTGTTCCTTTACCTTTACATGAGCTTGCTAGTTTAGATGGTGCTAAATAGGCATAATTGGTGAAGTCCTTACATGAGAAGGCTAGGTCTAACATAGAAAAGAGGAACAAGGTGTATGCTGACAGGGCAAATAGGAAACGGAAGAAAGTGGTGTTTGTTCTTGGTGATTGAGTTTGGGTGCACTTCCGAAAGGAACGATTTCCAAATCAGAGGAAGAATAAGTTGGATGCTCGTGGTGATGGTCCATTTCAAGTCTTAGAGCGAATCAATGACAATGCTTATAAAATAGACTTGCCAGGTGAGTATGGGGTTAGTGCTACCTTTAATGTGTCTGACTTGTCTCCTTTTGACTATGTTCCAAATTTGAGGACAAATCTTTTCGAGGAAGGAGGGAATGATACGAACCAGCAAACCCAATCACATGAGAATCAAGGAAGCAAGGATCCATTGGTGCTCCCTAGTGGACCAGTGACAAGGAGCAAAGCTAAGAAGCTTGAAGCAGCTATGAACTTACACATTCAAGAACAAGTAACACAAGAATTGACTGAGCTTGCCTTTAGTAAATGTCTCGTGAAGCTTGAAGACACACCTAAGCTACTCACCTTGCTTAAGGTGTGTAATGGAGATAGCGCTGTCTAATTTATTCAGCATTGATATGATGGGTTTGCTATATTTTTATGATTTAACACTTGTTTTATTTTAGCTTTGTTTGGGCTTGTATTCTGGCCATATTTTATCTTTTAAGTTTTAGAGTGTTGGGCCATGTTTTGGGCTTATGTTTTAATACTTATGCGTTATTTTAGTGTGTGATTGGGCTTGGGCTTTAGGTGTTTAAGTCAGACCCAAGAAGAGTGTTTAGGGTTTTATTTGTTTTTCTCCTTACTATATAAGGATAAGAAATAATTGTAAGAGGCAGCTTTTAATCAAACTTTTCATAATTTCTTTCATGCCTTTGGCGTGTATTGCTTTGAGTGAGAGTGAGGATTTGCTTTCATCAATTGCACCAGGAATCTTGGCTAACTTATCAACTATTCGTTGTGGCGTTTGTCGGATTCTCATCTAAATCCTTCGATCATTGGTGTTTCAGCTTCTCTAAGTTTGGGGTGCCATAGGAGGTGGGTTTATCAGATCTTTGGATTCCGTATCTACTTGTGCGTGTGGGTTTGAGGCTTGTGCCATAGGGTTCCGCGTCAACATGTTTTAGGACTATATACTTTCTGATTCCTGATTCCTTAGTTGAAGGATACCAAATGGAAGAATTGATATTTATGAAATGTTACGACAACAATTAGTATAAATATATTTTACATATTCATCCAAGATGCAAAGGAGTTGCGTGGAGAGTTTGTGAAAAATATAGTAAATTTTAAAGGTTGTCTTAATTTTAATATAAGTATTATGTTGAAAATAAAACTAAATTGCTAGACATGTAATGTAGTAGCAATTTATTTATGTTAAGGCAATTGGTAGGAATGTCAAGTCAAGGTTGCTTCCTCAATCAGATTGAGTCAAGCTTGAGATCAAGATAGATCTCACTTAACTTAAGGATGTGATTCATTAATCCTAAACAATTCCTTTCACGAGTTTAAGATAAATTCATACAATAAAGCCAAGGCAAGAGAAATTGTTTCAATCTGAGTAAAATTTATACATAAACATGTGACACTTAAGATAAATTATCAATTTTATACATCTGTTTTAAATTAAATTGTTGAATATTTTAATTACATGATAGGTGATCATGGACTTTAGGAGACCAATGTGATTAGATTTCTACTTATGCTTTGGGTATTAATTAATAAATTATTTATTATTTAATTCAAAAGGCATGTAATTATTCTTTTGATGGTTTAATTTGGAAATGATTAAAATAGTATTTCTAAAATACTTTGAGGTGCTTGTATTTCAGGGATACAAATATGGATTTTTTGAACAGTTCAAAAATTTTTAATTTATAGTATAAGAAAATATATATGGAAAGAGTATAAAAGTCTTTGACATGATCAAAGCACTGAGATACTAAAATTGGTATATTCCTTATGAAAATTTATTTTTACCATAATTAAAATCAATTAAAAATACTATAGGATATAGACATATAGTGTCTTACTAATTAATATTACATAGTGCGAGATATTTTGGAAACTATAGAGAATTATAAAACTTATTTTGCTTATTCTTATGAAGAAATTGTAGAACGTATATAATTTCACTTCTTTTAATATGAGATATGATATGTAATCAAGTAATAAGGGGTGTGCAATAATCAGTTTTAATCGAAAAATCGAATCGAACTAAATTAATTCACTTTTTCAGTTTGGTTTTGATTTTATATATTTAAAAAATTGATTTAAATCGAACTTTAGTTGATTAAGTAAAAAACTCGAACAAACTGAACCGACCGAATTATATCCACTACTTATAATGCTGCCGCTTTGCATGTTATACATATCATTAATTCCAAAACCCTACTTTTTATCTTTCCCAAGAGCCCGTCCTTTCATTTTGTAGACTCCTCCTTTTTCTTTGCCTTGTACTCTTCTTTGTCGATTCATTCCTCTCCAAACATAATTTTCTTCATCTTTGGCTTTTGCTCTTCTTCGCCCATTTACTTCCACTTCAATTATCATGATCTTCTTCTTTTTTTTCATTTTTCTTTTTTGGATCGTTTTCTGCTACCTACTTTGAGTATTTCTTTGATTTATTGTTTCTATATCTTTTGTCAACACTTAATAATCTTACAACCTGTTAAATTTCTTTGATTGCATATCGCTATCTGAGATGAAAGAAGAATTGTTGGTTGCCTATTGCCACTCATCCTTGTCATCAATCATTAGAGATCCCCTCGTAACAGATCTGCCATTGCATGTTGTGTTGATTGCTTATGGGTTGTATTTATTATTATTCATGTGGGTTACATTGATTGCTTTGGGACATTTATATTTGTATACACGATTTTATTTTTGTTTCTAGAATAATTTTTTTAATCTTTTGCCCCAAGTGGAAAGTCATTTAGGTTTATTTTTGAATGCATGTGAATCAATTAAATTCGTATTCTTCAATTTCTTTCTTTTTTTTTTTTAACAAAGTGTTCTTCTATTTCCTTGTTATAGTGCTACTGCTGTATTTTTTCATATATTTTTCTTATTTTTTATTTTTTGCTTTATATAATATGTGAAAGAGAATAGATAGAATGACAGAAAATGAATGTAATTTGAAAAGAAAAAAAAAATCTTTATGTTTGGCTTGTAGGAAAGTGCAAGAAACTGTGTGAATCTCAAAATTGTAAGAACTGATCAGTTATAACCAAATCGAGTTAAATTATTTTAGTTCGATTCGGTTTGATTTGATGTTTTAAAAATTAAATTTCAACTTTCAATTTTTCGGTTCGGTTCAAAATTGAACCGAACTAACTGATTGCACACCCTTAATCAAGTTTCATGCTTTCAATTTTAGATATAATCTGAATTGTTTTTTTCCTTTACTAAGTATATATGATATACAATGGTTGAACATAAAATCTTAAGGTGTTAAAATTAGAGGTGTTCGGAAAAAAAAAAAAAAAAAAAAAAACTGATAAGGATAAATATGTTATAACTCTAAATGGAATTTAGGATTTTAAAATAATTTTTCAATACAACAAAGTTGTTTTAACTTAAAAATCATGATTCTTGAGAAAAGATTTTTGCAATCAAAATAATAAAAGGTTTTAAAAAGTCAAATTAAATAAAGAGTTGTCTAAACAATAAATAAATTGGATTTAATATCCTGCCAGTCAGAGCTTGATTCTCTTAATTTTTATCTTTGTCATTTTTCTTGAACTTAGTTGAATATTTTTTGGAAGTATATGGCTACACACATAAGATTATAAATTTTGATAATAATTGTCAAAATTGAATTTGTTAATAGGGTATTAAGAAATAACAATCTTAGAAGTGTTCCAATTTACTTGTAAGCTATAAGATCATTGAATTCTTAGAATGAATCTTGAGATACAAAGTTTGTAGTCTAGTATATAACTGTAAAAGGCAGTTTTATGAATTTGTTAAAGACAATAAAATTCTAAAGATATTCAATAAGATTAGTCAGAACTACCTTAAGAATTAAAAAATTATTCATTAGCTTATTGCTTCTAAAGAGTTAGAGCAAAAGTAATGATAATTTTATCATAAGTTTCTAATTAATAAATAGAATATTGAAAATTCAATATGTCTAATTCTAATATTATATCATATTTTCTATTAGTGATTAGCTTAGAACTATGGATACTTGTTTGGAGCATCCATAAATAGTTAAGAAGTAGTATGAGGTACTAATGATGTTAAAAAAAGAAAAATAGCTACTAAAGCTTACAAATTTGAATTTTAGTCAATCAATATAAATATAACATCTATTTTAAAGTATGTGCAATCTACAATGATAAATAATTAATTTAAAAAGGTTCCAAAAATCTAATTATTATGTACTCTGCAACAAAAGTCATATAATTTATAACATGAGATGCTATAAATAAATAAAAAATAGAAAATATATTTTTAGTTCTACGTTCATTTTGGAATGCTGAAATGATCAGTTTAGAATAGTTACAAAAGACTTATGATTGTACATTCAACTATAGAATCTAGGCAATTTGTTGCATGTGATGCTATAAATAAGCTGTCACATATTCAAATATTCTTAAAGGAACAATTTATTGTTTTTGGTTGCATCAACAGTTATTCTTTAGCTACGAAGGCAATGTCTTGTCTAAGACAAATGAATAAAGGTCTCGCAAAAGGAATCTAGACATTTATATGCCTAAGTATTTATCAGAAAACAAGTTGAAAATGCAAGAGAATAGCTTGAGCTGTGAAATTAGCTATTCCATTTACTTAAGCCATGATGTAGCACAGTTGTACAACTATCTTCAAAAGGTGGACACTGTATATTGATGTTAATGACTCTAGTTCAAGTGGAGTATGTTAGAAATATATGCCCTAGAGCCGTATACTATAGTATTAATTTGATATAATTTTACATCCCTATGCATAAATAATAGATAATTTAATTAATTAATTTAAATATTGTTTAAATAATTAAATATGATCTATTGTCGATTAGATTTTGATAGTCGTTCTATTCTAAAAGAGTTGAGAATATGGTGACAGAACGTACTTGTAGGGATGAGCAGTATTCAGTTCAAACCAAAATAACCGATTGAACCGAATTAATTCAGAAATTTCATTTAGTTGTATAAATTATTTGGTTTGGTTCGGTGTTACAGTTAAAAAAATTTGGTTATTTCGATTCAATTTTGATCAAAGAAAAATCAAAAAGTTGAACTGAACTGATTACTTACAATATTACTAATATTATGTTTTTTTGATAATATAGGGAGATTAGACCACGATAGCTTTTTTAAAAAAGGAATTTTAAGATGCACGACTTTCAAAAATGTGATAAGGGTCATAGGCACGTCATAGAATTCGAGGCAAAAATTCTATAGTCAATTTTGTATTTTTATTATTTTTTAGATTTTTTTAATAATTTTTCATATTAGGATTTTTGCTATTATAAATAGTCATTTTCTTGACTGTTTGAGACACTTTTCAATTTTTAAGAATTTAATTTAATATTTAGGCTTCTAGCCTTTTATTTTCTAAATTTCATCTTAGTAAAATGTTATTTGTTAAAACTTCTGATGGAGTTTAATCAATCCTATTTCAAACGAGTTAGATGTGATTCCCATAGTGGGTATTGGTGGGGTTTTACCCTCGCACAATTTGTCTATAATGACAAGAGGGTGCAAGATTAATTTGATTTCAAAAGATGGGTTTGTGTTTCTAAAGAATTCAATGTGTTTAGGCTAACAAAAGATATTTTGAAAGGGACGGATGACATCAAAACTTTAGATGAGCTTCAAGTTGTGCTTAAGAAGAGGTTGATAGGAAAAATTTTTTGCCTGTTTTGGGTGATGTCTGGAATGAAAGCTATGATGATTGGGAAATCTTGCAAACACCTTTGAAGTATGGGGCAAAAGAAAGTAAAATTGTGGTTGCTACTCGAAATGAAAGCGTAGCATCCATTGTTCTCACGATTCCAAGTCAATTATTTAAAAGAATTATCTCATGATGATTTTTTATTTTTGTTTGCAAAACATGCATTTGATGGTGGGAATTCTAATGCATATCCAAAATTAGAAGTTATTGGTAGAAAAATAGTGAAAAAATGTGATGGTTTGCCCTCAACTGTGGAAGTACTAGGGGGTCTCATGCAGCAAAAAGAAAGATTCTAAAGAATGGAAAGCCATATTGAATAGTAAAATGTGGTTTTTGTCAAGTGAAAGCATTCTTCCAACTTTAAGGATAAGCTACTATCATATCCCTTCTCATCTAAAACGATGCTTTGCGTATTGTGCAATATATCCTAAGGATTATGAATTTGAGAAGGATGATTTGGTTCTTTGATGGATGGCAGAAGGACTTTTAGTCCAACCAAGTGATATGGATATAGAAGAAATTGATGACTCCTGCTTTCATGATCTTATATCAAGATCGTTTTTTCAACCATAAAAAATCAATGAATATGGCTTTGTGATGCATGACCTTATTCATGATTTGGCTAGATTTGTATCTTGAGAATTTTGCCTAAACATAGAAGATGATGTTTCGTGCAAAATATCTAGAACAGTATGATATCTATCTTATGGAGGTGTAAACTATGACATTTTGAATAAAATTGTGGAGACCTCTGAATGTCAGCATTTACGCACATTCACAACCTATCAACCATTGAATCAGTCAAGATGCCAATGGGCTAGACGAATGGATGATGATGAAAAACTTTGTTTACTGTCAAAATTCAAGCATCTAAGAGTGTTGTCTATCTAATAATGATTATATAGTGGAATTATTTGATGTGATTAGCAACTAAAAGCATTTACGATACTTGAATTTTTCTAGAGCACTCATAAAAAGCTTACTTGATATTGTCATTACCTTGTACAATTTACAAACTTTAATATTGACTCGATGTGTTTATTTGGTTAAGTTGCCAACTCACTGTAACAGCCCGGAAACCGGTACCCTCTTTGTAACGGTCCGAACCGCTCGGCACTAGGATCCAGATCGGCTTAAGGCCGCCTAGACCCGTAGTAAGCCTATCCTGAACTCTGTGTACCTGTTAAAATCCCATACATGATCCGACTGGACTATTAACTGTTAAAACTTTGCTTTTAAACAACCAGACTTAACCTTTCAAAACACTCTCTGTAGGTCCAATCATATGAACCAAAATGCTCAGATATACTAATCTGAACTAGCCCTCTGGCTATCTATAATACACCAGTGATGCTTTACCAAGTAACCTCCATACCCTATGTGCTCTGCAGCATAGAACCCACTCTGTAAGGGTCAGCATATCATAAGTTAACTTGGCTACCATAGAGTCACAGGAATCAAACCTGGTCTTCTCTAGTGGTCTACTCTCTGGATCACAGGAATCAAACCTGGTCTTTCCTTTGCACTGGTCTTGGGTCAAGGGAACCCTCACAGTTATCATTCACTGGGTTTTCAAAACACAACATATATTAAGTCTGGTCTAACTCATTTTTCATCAAGAAACTGTAAAACTAGATACATGCATATACAAGGGATTAACATCCACTAGACAATAGGCAAAAGCACATTCTAAACCATATCATACTGATTTACTAGCTATTACATGCTTTTACATATATTTCTTTGATTTACATCATGTCCATACTAGGCTATTACACATGCAGTCTTCTAGTCACCACTCTGCTGTTGCTGACTTTCCCTGCTATACTGAACCTGCAAAACTGGGATTAAGGGAAAGGGATGAGCTTCTAAAGCCCAGTGAGTAGAAACACTGAAAAATAGTTCATTCATACACATCTTTTATGAAAATGCAACACAACTCATACATTCCACATCATTGATTGGACATGACTTCAAAACTCCCTCGACGGGCTATTGATGTCGCCTGGGTCCAATCATCTGGAATTAGACATGACCTCAAAACTCCCTCTAAGGGCTATTGTTGTCGCCTTGGTCCAATTCCCACTATCACTGAATAAGACAATGCAACAACTTCGTGATTCTAATGCAACTCACCCTACTATAAATCATAACAGTCATGATGCATGAACTATGCTGCAAGCATTCTGTTTCTTTAATAAAAAGATTAAGTTTAGTTCTACTCACCTCTGCTCCTCAAGCAGAAACCTGACTGACGCTGCAACTGCTAATCCTGACGACCTCCCTGAACTGTCGGGTCCAATCCTACACAAATGGACTCGAATGAGGTGTCAAACATACTCTTATCAACTCTTAAACAATCCCCTATAATCCCCTCTGAACCTCTGAAAACAATCACATAAACATGCAAAAGAAGGCTGGACAGAGCACCTTCGGCGGCACCTTCGGCGGCCGAATGTGCATGACAGAGCCGAAAGTCCATTCTTTCGGAAGCAACCTTAGGCAGCCAAAACTGCCTCCACAAGGGGTTCGGCGGCCGAATCCTCCCTTCGGCGGCCGAACCTGAGTTCATCTAGAACTCAGCTTCGTGCATGAACAAACCTGCCAAGCACCAACCCCACTCCATACATGCATACCTCCTCCTTCACTCACATATACTCAGGTATATGAACCAAGGGGTCCAAAACTACCTACTAACCCCAACAAAACAGCAACTATAACACATATACATACTTCCACCATTAAACATCAAAACTAACCCTATATACAGAACTCTCCCCTTAACCTCTTTAAAAGCTGTTATAAATCATTAAAACAAGTTTAAAGACTTCCCTTACCTCGTGAAAACAGAAGAGGAACAGCCAACTCAGCAACTCCTCCTCCAAAGCTTCAAACCCTCACAACTCTTCTTTTCTCTCAAAAACGTTCAACCCTTTTGCAAAAGACCAACCCTCTGCATAAGCTGATTAAAGCTTGCAGATGAGTCAGGAGAAACGTGGCCAAACCTCTGGTCATGATCTGGAGGTGAACACCTGGCCAAACCACGGACTGAGGAGCATGCACAACTTAGCCGACCACCCCAGTTTCGGCTGCCGAAACTGCATGCAAAACCATGCAACTTTCGGGGGCCGAACTTAACCTTCGGGGGCCGAACCTTGGGCACTTTCGGCGGCCGAACTTACCATTCGGGGGCCGAACATGACAGAAACTCCTTAGGCCACTTCTCCTCAAAACTTAACTCTTTTCTGAATCAAACCTTTTAAACACTTAAAACCTTTTTAGAAAACCTTCACTCTTACCCTTCTAGAACCTCGGACATTCCGGAATTCCACCGGATGGTAAGAATTCTGATGCCTGAACTAGCCGGGTATTACATTCTTCCCCCCTTAAAACATTCGTCCTCGAATGTTAAAACAAACAGATAAACATAGAAAGCCTACCACTTCTCTCGAAAGAGAGAATTCCCTATTTTCCTGAGTTAAGTCCATACTGCAAAATCCTTTTTTCGGATCTCTACAGCTTTCGCTGCGCTACGCTGATCCTTATTCCTTTTTCTCTTTTATCTTTTCTTAACCAACCTCTTTTCTAACCTTTACTTCCAAACTCTCAACTGGTAGCATTCAAAACTTTGATCACAACAAAACCATAAACAGCTTTTATCAGAGCAGTTAAAAGATCATCAATCCGAACAAGGAAATCTTGGTTCTTACTTACCAGCTTGAACTTACTGATCTATTAACCTATCAGAGCAAAACCTTAAGGATTCATCTTTCGTTTCCCACACCAACTTGTGCATATACCAGGGTGAGGTACTAAGTCAGATAAAACCCTGAACTACCACACCTCTTTTCCACTATCCTGACTATTCTTAGCTCTCTCTCTGCAGGTGCCATTCTGTAGAGGAAAGAGAGGAAGCAATGGTTCCGCGTCCAGATACCATTCTCATTCCAATCCTACCTCCCTGACAGATGGTAAACCTGACAGCCTACCTGGGAAACATCTAGTCCTCACTAGAAAAGGGCACTGAGGCTGATTCCCTGTCCTGACAAACTTGCTCACAAGAGCTAAGAGAACCCGCTGACAACCTTTCCTGTATAACGATGAGCCTGTAGGACTGATATCACACTTCTAGGCATCTATACTCTGTCCCCCTAAAGGACTGCCTGACCCATCCAATTTCCCTACCTTGTCTCTATGGACACAGGTAGTACCATGAGTAATGCATCAATCCGCCCTAGAAGGACATCATACAGTCACCTCTAGAACCATAAGGTCAGCTGGATTGCATCTACTCACCACAAACTCTCAACTGAACTGACTGACTCTACCTCAGATGGATCACATTCAGGTCCATTGACCCAAGAACAACACTCTAAGCCCAGAAGTCACCAAACCCATGCTATCAACGGCTCACTAAGCAACAAGAAAAGCGAAGACACTGGGGTTCAAAACAACTAGCATACACATCTCATTACTTTCACGTGAACGCACCTGACGTCACCGTGTGTGATGTAGCAGCCTCTTACTGAGTCAGGGTGAAGATCCAAACTAAAGCAAATGGAACTTCTCTCGGGAATCCACTGAAGAAAAGACTGACCGTTTCCTCTGCCTCAACTACCACCTATTCCCAGACTACTCTAAACCCTTTTGTTGTTGTTGTTTTTTTTTTTTTCTTATCTATCCCACTTTTCTTTCTACTTTTATCTTACTTACCTTTACTTCTGACTTGAGAGAACCATTCTCACTATGCCTGGGATTAGAGAAACCTGAAACATAGCATCTTATACCACAACTCTCGCTTTAACTCTTTTCTGATACTCTATTTCTTTAACTCTTAGCTATTAACTTTTCTTTAACTCTCCATCTCTTTAACTTTTACTCGGAACATGTAATTCTATTTCATTCTATTACTTTCAATCCTACTAGGATCCACAAAAACAAACATATACATCAAAACTCACGAGCATACCTGGCACCACTGGACCTGAGGGTGCTATTCCCTGCTGAACCTTTCTCCCTGAAAAAGTCCGCTGGGACCGAACCATCCAAGGCGCAACAGGACACTCACGTATCATATGCCCTTCCTGACCACACCTATAACATCCTGTTATCCCTACACGACAGACTCCCTTATGCAATCTACCACACCTCAAACATTTTGGTCTCGAACTCGGACCAGCATCACTATCCAAACTAGGGTTTATCCTATTCCAGAACTCCTTTTTCTTTGACCCTTTAAGGCCCTTAACCTTTTTCTTTGTAGCTTTCCCCCACTTTGCTCCTTTCCAGGTAGCTGTACTCCAGGTGGAGGATTCATTCTCTCCTATCCTAGAATCCTTGGTCTGAGTATCCTCTAAAGTCTCTTCATCTACATTCACCTGTACACCTACATCCCTTCTTTGCACATCCACTTCTAGCTCTCTCCTGTTTCCTGATTCTAGATTCATTCCTTCGCTACTATCATCAAAAGACCCTTCCGACGGATCTGAATCACTCTGAGGACTACTTCCACTCATCTTCGCTCTTCTGAAAACACAAAACACAAATAAGCAAACATTAGCACACATATAGTTCATATGAAAGACACATGAACATAGAACATATACATGCATAGCATCCAGCATGGCATTTCACATCAGCATGCAAACCAAACTTCCTATCTTAGTGGACATGAGTTAACTTATTGTGCTTTGCCTTTCTATAACCTCTAGACCAACCTCTTTCCGATGCGAGATCTCTCTAATCCTTGAACAAAAATGTTCAACACACCGTACTTATGAGGCCCTATGCTCTGATACCATCTGTAACAGCCCGGAAACCGGTACCCTCTTTGTAACGGTCCGAACCGCTCGGCACTAGGATCCAGATCGGCTTAAGGCCGCCTAGACCCGTAGTAAGCCTATCCTGAACTCTGTGTACCTGTTAAAATCCCATACATGATCCGACTGGACTATTAACTGTTAAAACTTTGCTTTTAAACAACCAGACTTAACCTTTCAAAACACTCTCTGTAGGTCCAATCATATGAACCAAAATGCTCAGATATACTAATCTGAACTAGCCCTCTGGCTATCTATAATACACCAGTGATGCTTTACCAAGTAACCTCCATACCCTATGCGCTCTGCAGCATAGAACCCACTCTGTAAGGGTCAGCATATCATAAGTTAACTTGGCTACCATAGAGTCATAGGAATCAAACCTGGTCTTCTCTAGTGGTCTACTCTGTGGATCACAGGAATCAAACCTGGTCTTTCCTTTGCACTGGTCTTGGGTCAAGGGAACCCTCACAGTTATCATTCACTGGGTTTTCAAAACACAACATATATTAAGTCTGGTCTAACTCATTTTTCATCAAGAAACTGTAAAACTAGATACATGCATATACAAGGGATTAACATCCACTAGACAATAGGCAAAAGCACATTCTAAACCATATCATACTGATTTACTAGCTATTACATGCTTTTACATATATTTCTTTGATTTACATCATGTCCATACTAGGCTATTACACATGCAGTCTTCTAGTCACCACTCTGCTGTTGCTGACTTTCCCTGCTATACTGAACCTGCAAAACTGGGATTAAGGGAAAGGGATGAGCTTCTAAAGCCCAGTGAGTAGAAACACTGAAAAATAGTTCATTCATACACATCTTTTATGAAAATGCAACACAACTCATACATTCCACATCATTGATTGGACATGACTTCAAAACTCCCTCGACGGGCTATTGATGTCGCCTGGGTCCAATCATCTGGAATTAGACATGACCTCAAAACTCCCTCTAAGGGCTATTGTTGTCGCCTTGGTCCATTTCCCACTATCACTGAATAAGACAATGCAACAACTTCGTGATTCTAATGCAACTCACCCTACTATAAATCATAACAGTCATGATGCATGAACTATGCTGCAAGCATTCTGTTTCTTTAATAAAAAGATTAAGTTTAGTTCTACTCACCTCTGCTCCTCAAGCAGAAACCTGACTGACGCTGCAACTGCTAATCCTGACGACCTCCCTGAACTGTCGGGTCCAATCCTACACAAATGGACTCGAATGAGGTGTCAAACATACTCTTATCAACTCTTAAACAATCCCCTATAATCCCCTCTGAACCTCTGAAAACAATCACATAAACATGCAAAAGAAGGCTGGACAGAGCACCTTCGGCGGCACCTTCGGCGGCCGAATGTGCATGACAGAGCCGAAAGTCCATTCTTTCGGAAGCAACCTTAGGCAGCCAAAACTGCCTCCACAAGGGGTTCGGCGGCCGAATCCTCCCTTCGGCGGCCGAACCTGAGTTCATCTAGAACTCAGCTTCGTGCATGAACAAACCTGCCAAGCACCAACCCCACTCCATACATGCATACCTCCTCCTTCACTCACATATACTCAGGTATATGAACCAAGGGGTCCAAAACTACCTACTAACCCCAACAAAACAGCAACTATAACACATATACATACTTCCACCATTAAACATCAAAACTAACCCTATATACAGAACTCTCCCCTTAACCTCTTTAAAAGCTGTTATAAATCATTAAAACAAGTTTAAAGACTTCCCTTACCTCGTGAAAACAGAAGAGGAACAACCAACTCAGCAACTCCTCCTCCAAAGCTTCAAACCCTCACAACTCTTCTTTTCTCTCAAAAACGTTCAACCCTTTTGCAAAAGACCAACCCTCTGCATAAGCTGATTAAAGCTTGCAGATGAGTCAGGAGAAACGTGGCCAAACCTCTGGTCATGATCTGGAGGTGAACACCTGGCCAAACCACGGACTGAGGAGCATGCACAACTTAGCCGACCACCCCAGTTTCGGCTGCCGAAACTGCATGCAAAACCATGCAACTTTCGGGGGCCGAACTTAACCTTCGGGGGCCGAACCTTGGGCACTTTCGGCGGCCGAACTTACCATTCGGGGGCCGAACATGACAGAAACTCCTTAGGCCACTTCTCCTCAAAACTTAACTCTTTTCTGAATCAAACCTTTTAAACACTTAAAACCTTTTTAGAAAACCTTCACTCTTACCCTTCTAGAACCTCGGACATTCCGGAATTCCACCGGATGGTAAGAATTCTGATGCCTGAACTAGCCGGGTATTACACTCACTTTGCAAGGTTAATCAACATGTGCCATCTTGATATTAAAGGTACACAATTACAAGAGATGCCATCACAAATGGGTAACCTAACAAAGCTCCAAACTTTAAGTGATTTCTTTATAGGAAAGGGGTCTGGTTCTAGTCTGAAAAAGTTGGGGAAACTTCAACATCTGCCTAGGGAACTTTCCATTTGGAATCTTCAAAATGTTGTTGATGTTGAAGATGCTTACAAAGTTAATTTGAAGGGTAAAATGCAGTTAAGGAAGTTGAACTTGAAATGGGATGGCGATGGTGAGGATTCAGAGCGTGATAGATGTGTACTTGTGCAATTACTCTCCTAGTAAAGTTGGAATATGACACGGTGCAACTAGTTTTGGATTTTACGGCAGACTTAGACCGGACCTAACTTTTATTGTCGACGTCCAATGGAGACCCACGATAGCTTTTTGGAAAAGAAATTTTGAGACGCACGACTTTCAAAAGTGTGACAAGGGCCATAGGCCTGGATACAAAGTTCGATATGAAAATTACATTGTTTAGGGGTCAATATTGCATTTTATTTATTTTTTTGGATATTTTTGAAATTTTGCGTATTAGAATTTTTTTTTCTATTATAAATAGTCTTCCATGTCTATTAGAGACTCACTTTTCAATTAAAGAATTTCAATAAGACTCTTTGGCTTCTAGTCTATCTTTTCTTTTATTCCGTCTTAACCAAACGATATTGGTTAAAACTCCTGACGGAGTATAATCAGTCCTTTATCATATTGGTATTAGAGTAAAAGTTCGATTATGGCAGACAACCAAGAGACGAGACTTGTTGCAATTGAGACATCTTTGACAGAATTGAGCGAGATGATCGGGCAGTTAGCCCTACAGCAGGGAATCCACCAACCCATCGTCGGCGAATGCCTCCAGCCAGTCACCAATCCTGTGCCTCCAAATCCCCAACAGAATTATTATGAAGGTTACAAGATCAAGATAGACCTTCAAAACTTTTTTGGTTCATTGGATATAGAATCTGTTATTGATTGGTTGGCGGAGGTTGAACGTTTCTTCGAAATTATGAACGTGAAAAAGGATCGCAAGGTTTCGATTGTGGCCTATAAGTTAAAGGGGGGTGCAACAGCTTGGTGGAATTCAGTTCAAAACGAATGCTATCAGAGGAGGCTGGAACCCATATGAAACTGGGTGTTGATGAAGCAGATGATTGAATAGTGATTCTTGCCTAGTGATCACGCTCAGCTTTTGTATAATTGGTACCATGACTATGCATAGAGGAATCGAAGGATGGATGAGTATATCAAGGAGTTTTTGAGGTTGCAGGCGAGGTGTGAAAACTGTGAGAATGAAGCCTAACAGGTTGCTCATTATCAGAGGGGCCTGAATCTTGAAATTCACTGTATGATAGGAGTAGCTGCGATTTTCACTTTAGCAGATGCCATTGAGATGGAAAAAAGGGCAAAAGAGCATGTTGATTGGCAGTCACGATAGCAGTATAATCGAAATTTTAATTACAGAAATTCTGATTCGACAGGGACGCAGCAGTATAGAGGCAATTACAGTGGGCAGCCTTCTAAGGTTGTAAATTCTAGCAATCGTCAGAATATTATGGAAGAAATGAGAGACAGTAAGGGAAAAGCAATCGCCACTACAGCAGACAAAGGAGGAAAAACCAACCCTTATTAGAAACCAACAGGAGACATATGTTACCGCTACAGGCAACCTGGTCATCGATCGAATAATTGTCCAGAAGGTAGAGGAGTTAATAATGATCACCGATAGGTTAATGTGGTTGAGTAGGTGGCTGAATTTGAGGAGAAAGAGGATGGCGATCATGTTGGGAAATCCCGAGATTATTGCAACCCAATTGGGCAGCGGAAAATTAAAATCTCCGTTGATTTCCTTTCCCAGAATCCGAGTGCTTCGTTTAATTCAAAAGATGGATATGAGACTAATCTGTTAATCTCGTCAAGAAGATACAATGCCGGACTGAAGGTGCTGCCTTTTCAAACGAACACCCTCAATGATATCCACACGAACGTCTTCTATCCTTCTAGAGTGCTAGCTCTCTCAAGGATGGATAGATTATGTGCTCCACACTCTGCAACGGTTAGACTGAATTTTCAAAAAATAACCAACAACCCTCCATAATTCGTAGTAGGAGTATTTATAGGTTTCAGTCTTTTCATTTTCCCACAATTCTTTTCCTAAAAGAATTGTGCAACTCTTTTCCTAAAAGAGTTGTGTTCAGAACCCACTATCACAATCTCACAGATACTCAAATATCTTTATGTGATAAAGTCCTTTATCTGTAACAGTTATAGATAGACTGCAGTTGTAACGACCCGAAAACCGGACATCTACCGGCACTAGGATCCAGATCGGCTTAAGGCCGCTGGGACCTGTAGCAAGCCTAACATACATTCTGTATACCTGTTTAATCCCATACATGATCAACAATTACATAAAAATTTAAAACTTTCTCATTTATTCATTCATTATTTCACTAAGCTTAACCTGTGCATGCACAAGTCACAACATAAAACCTCTCACTGGAGTCCTCATCAAATACTCCAATGGGGTATCATAACATCCATTAAGCTTGGTTTACATAATCATCATTAAACATTTAAGATCATGCACTAGAAAGGGATTAACAACATACTATGGTCAAGCACAATTCTATCCTCAGCAACACTATTACATTACATAACTATTCAATACTTTACATTTCATCATATCCACATCTAACTATTGTATAACATAACTTTACTCTTCTTGACCTCCTGACCTATCCCGTACCTGCAAACCTGGGGGATTAGGGAAATGGGGTGAGCTACTAGAGCCCAGTGAGCAGAATAATAAAACATTACATTAAAAGTTCATGCTATCATGAAATGCATCACAACACAAACATATCATATCAAGGATGGACTTGTCACCAATAGCCCTCTACATATCCAATCGTGCCAGAACGTAGAATGGGTCCTGGTCTTTCACTTAAACATAACATTCCAAAGTGCCAGAACGTAGAATGGGTCCTGGTCTTTCTCTTACATAGTGCCAGCGAACGTAGAATGGGTCCCACTGGTCTTTCATTCCATACAGTACATATCATATCATCACATCATAGATCGAGGGCTATGGATCATCCAATATCCATCCGGACCAACATAATCATATGCAATGCAACATATTCGTGAATTCTAGTGCAAACAACCTATTATATAACATGGCAATTATGATGCATGAATCATGCTAAAACCTTCATTATTTGCTTAAAAAAACATAAAGAGTCATTCTACTCACCTTTGGCTAGCTCTGACAAGACTCTGAAGTAGCTGTCTCATTGCTGGGGGCCTCGGTTCCTCGGGTCCGAACCTACACAGGTGGACTTAAATGAGGGACCTAACATACTAGAACATGACTCTAAAATACTCCCAAAAAACCCCTAAAACACCTTAAAACAATCATAGAAATCATGCAAAGGAGGGCTGAACAGGGCACTTTCGGCGGCAGGTTCGGCGGCCGAAAGTCCCTCCAGAGCCGAAAGTCATGCACCTTCGGCGGTACTTTCGGCGGCCGAAGGTTCCCTCCAGAGACGAAACTCATGCATGTTCGGCGGCACCTTCGGCGGCTGAATCTCCCCTCCAGAGCCGAAAGTCCACTTTCGGGGGCAGGGTTCGGCAGCCAAAGGCTGGCCTCCACAGGCAGGTTCGGCGGCCGAAAGAGCCTTCGGCTGCCGAACCTGAGTTCTTCCCAAGGGTAGAACTCAGCCTCTTTCATGCATAAAAGCCTCTCAATCCATTCACACATGCATTTACTTATTCTACAATAAGAAAACTCAAGCCAACAAGCATATAGGGGTCTCAAACTATCCTAAACCCCAATTACAACACATCAAACATGCATAAACAACCCACATTGTCCATAAACACAACATAAACCAAAAACTCAACATAAACCTAATCATGCATTTCTACCCCATAGATCTTCATAAAACTTGTTTAAAACATACAAGGAAGGTTGGATTTAAGCTTATCTCTTGAAGATCGAGAGAAAAGACGATCCTAGCTTGGAGATGGGGAGAAATCAACTCTTTAGTCTCCAAGCTTCAAAACTTGCTCTTTTGCTCAAATATCTTCAAACCAAGTGAAAACTCATAAAAAATCATGAAGATTCGAAGGAAGAAGCTAAAAATCGATGAGGGACGGCGGAGGACTCACCTTGGCCGAAAACGGGGGAAAAAGCTCACCCGTTCGGACATGGGGACCCTTTTATAGGTGGCTGGCCAGGCCACTTTCGGGGGCCTAACGTGCCTCCGCATGCATGCCATGTTCGACGGCCGAACATAAGGTTCGGCGGCCGAACCTGAACTTCCCTCACTCATGCCTTCGGGGGCCTAAAGCACTCCCGAAATGCATGCATGTTCGGCGGCCGAACTTGAGGTTCGGCGGCCTAACCTGAGTTTTCCTCCAAGGCTATTTCCATACAAAACTCATTTCCTTTCTTGCTTAAAACCATAAAATACATTAAAACATTTTATGAAAATATGGTTTTACCCTTCTAGAGGTTTTCGACATCCGAGATTCCACCGGACGGTAGGAATTCCGATACCGGAGTCTAGCCGGGTATTACAGCAGTTCTTTTAAATATTATTATCTTATAATAATAAATAAATAATTAATAATAATAATACTTTATTATTATTAATTAATATTAATATTAATAATAATAACACTTTATCATTATTAATTATACTAATGGGCTTTTAGTCCATTAATATAGCACATTAACAACGTTCTTGTGTGTGACCCAATAGGCTCATATTAATTGGCAATAGGCTCAGTCCCACAAGGCCCATAAATCATAAGTGGCCTCTAGCAAGACATTATGACTACCCAACTAATATGAGGATCAATAGTCCGATAAAGCCTAATAAATAGAAAATGTATTAATCCCTTTGTCACATGATATCTAGTTTGAACATAAATCATGGTCAATGTCAAACTTATAATGTTCAAACTTATAATTTCTCAATCTCCAAGTAGACTGATGAATTCAAATGATATTGATCACCCTATCAATTCATTTGAGCACGGCCATGCATTTCTCAGTCTCACTTATCGAGGGGCCCAGAAGATATCTCTCTCAAAAAGAGTAACAAATCCTATCTTGATTGTTCACTTTCCTCTACATAATTTCTATTATGCTCAATCATAACCTTTATGATTGTCCGATTAAAGACAACGTTTGGTTATGTCAAAACATAACAGTCCTTATGTTGGAAACTATGACAATCTCAAGTCAAAGGATTAACACATAACTATTTTGAGATTCACTTATGACAATAACCCATGTAGTGATCTCAGTGCGGGTCCATCCAATACTTTGTTCTCTAACAAGTATCTATGATTATTGATTATATCAATATATACATAATCATCTCATGATTATCAATCAATAATCATACTAGTTATATTTTTATTATTATCAACATAATAATAAGTAACCAGGGATGATAATCATTATTATGTAACATGCAAATAAATAATAATGATAATAATAAAAATCTCTTTTATTAATAACCAAAATGACATACAAATAGGTCCATGATAATGGCCTAGGGCATATACACTAACAGATTATGAATCTATTGCTGGTTCTAAAGATGGAGAGTTCACCTATGTGTTGAAGATAAACTTATGCATGACAAAATAGGAGGATGAGACGCAAAGTAGGAAGATTTTTCAGGCAAAGTATCGATTAGGAGAAGCAATTTGCAGGCTAATTATAGATAGTTGCAGTTGTGAGAGTTTGATAGCTAACAATTGGTGGAGAAATTGCAGTTGCCTATATAGCCACACCCTTAGCCATACAAAGTCGAATGGATTAAGGAAAGTCCGATAATTGAGGTCAACAGAATCTGCAGCGTGCCTATCTCGATTGGTAAATCTTACACTGAACCTGTTAATTGTGATGTTGTAGATATGGATTGCTATAGAATTTTGCTAGGTCGCCCTTGGCAGTTCGATGTTGATGCTTTGCATAAGGGGAAGGAGAATTCATACATGTTCACATGGAATCGAAAGAAGATTAATATTCTATCTTTCGGTTCTACAAAACATTCTAAAGTGGAAGGGAAGAATGTTGTTGCTGTTTTCATAGGAGTGTAAAGGCTATCAGGCTCAGTTGAGAAATCTAAAGGCATATTGGCTTTATTGGTGAGAGCAATAGACGCAGCGGAGGATGTACCATCTTTGCCACCACCCGTCAAAGAACTGTTGAAGGGGTTTCCCAGGATAGTGGAGGAATCCTCCAAGCTCCCACCTTTGCGGGATATCCAGCATCAGATTGATCTCTTCCCTGCATTAAAATTACCGAATCCACCGAATTACAAAATGAGTCTAAAAGAGAGTGAAATCCTCCAAGAATAGGTTGAAGAATTATTGAAGAAGGGGTATATTCGGAAGAGCATTAGCCCCTGCGGAGTACCTGCCCTATTAGTTCCAAAGAAAGATGGGACTTGGAGAATGTGCGTGGATAGCAAGTGTTGGGAAATCCCGAGATTATTGCAACCCAAATTGCACAGCGGAAAAAAAAATTTCTCTGATTTCCTTTTTCCAAAATCTGAGTGCTTCGTTTATTTCATAAGAAGGATATGAGACTAACCTGTTAATCTCGTCAAGAAGATACAATGCCGGACTGATGGTGCTGCTTTTTCAAACGAACACCCTTTATGGTATCCACACGAACGTCTTCTATCCTTCTAGAGTGCTAGCTCTCTCAAAGATAGATAGATTATGTGCTTCACAATTTGCAGCTTTTTAGACTGAGTTTTCTCAAAAATGTACCTTCCACAATTCGTAGAAGGGGTATTTATATGTTTCAGTCTTTTGTTTTTCCCACAACTCCTTTTCCTAAAAGGAGTTGTGTTCATAACCCACTATCACAATCTCACAGATACTCAAATATCTTATGTGATAGAGTGATTTATCTGTAACAGTTACAGATATACTGCAGATCTTTTAAATATTATTATCTCATAATAATAAATGATTAATAATAATAACACTTTATTATTATTATCTATATTAATGATTAATATTAATAATAATAACACTTTATTATTATTAATTATATTAATGATTAATAATAATAACACTTTATCATTATTAATTATATTAATGGTGTAACGACCCGAAAATCGGACCGCTACCGGCGCTAGGATCCAGGTCGGCTTAAGGCCGCCGGGACCCGTAGCAAGCCTAACATGCATCCTGTGAACCTGTTTAATCCCATACATGATCAACAACATACATAAAAAAAATAAAACTTTTCTTTCCATATACATCAACCAAACTCAACCTGTGCATAAACATTAACATAACATTGATCCCTCTATGGGATCTCATCAGTGCCCCCAATGGGTGACATAACATGTGTTGAGTTGGTTTACATAAACATCATAAAAGTCTTTATGATCATGTAATAAAAGGGATAACAACAATCTATGGTCAAGCACACCTCTAACATCCATAAACATCATCTCATTGCATATCTATACTGATTAAGACATTACATTACAATTTGATCATGTTCGTTGCTAGCTATTACATAACCATGACTTCTTTACTCTATCCGGACTCCTGCTCTATACTGCACCTGCAAGCCTGGGGGTAAAGGGTGAGGGGTGAGCTAAAAGCCCAGTGAGCAGAACTATAAAACATATTAACACTATGCTCTATGAAATACATCATAACACAGACAATTCACATAAGGGTTGGGTGAACTTGTCACCAATTAGTCCAAGCTAACTCTGTGTCAGGCCGTAGCATGGGGTCCTGGTCTTCTTGTCATAACATACATTACTTACCATTGCCCTAGGGCCTCCTCTGGGCTCCTGGTCTTCGAGTCCCATAACCGTGCCAGGCCGTAGAATGGGGTCCTGGTCTTTCCTTACTCTGTGCCAGGCCGTAGAATGGGGTCCTGGTCTTCCTGTCATGGACTAATTGGGTCATCCAATATTCACCCACATCAACAACAATCGATGCAATGCGGCATATTCGTGAAAACTAATGCAATCATCCTATTGCATAATCATGATGCATGAAACATGATAAAACATTTAATTTCTCAATTTAAAAGATTTAAGTTTAGTTCCACTCACCTCTGGCTGACTCTGACAACACCGAAGCAGCTGAACTCACTGCTGGGGTCCTCGGTTCCTCGGGTCCGAACCTACACAGGTGGACTCAAATGAGGGACCAAACACACCTGAACATAACTATAAACTACTCCCCAAAAACCCCCTAAAACATTATGAAGCAACCATAGAAAAACATGCAAAGGAGGCCCGGACAGGGCACTTTCGGCGGCAGGTTCGGCGGCCGAAAGTCCCTCCAGAGCCGAAAGTCAGGCACCTTCGGCGGCACCTTCGGCGGCCGAAACTCCCAGACAGAGACAAAACTCATGCATGTTCGGCGGCACTTTCGGCGGCCGAAACTGCCAGACAGAGACGAAAGTCTCCTTTCGGGGGCAGGCTTCGGCAGCCGAAAGGCTTGCCTCCCCAGCCATGTTCGGCGGCCGAAAGTCCTTCGGCTGCCGAACCTGGTTTCTGCCAAAGGGCAGAAACTTGGCTCCTTTTGCACCTTTCGCCTCCCAACCTTCCAAACATGCATCAAACCTATTCTACAACACTCATACACAAGCATACATGTTCCTAGGGGCCTCAAACCATCATAAACCCCATCTACAACACATCAAGCATCCACATTGTTCATGAACATACATTTATACCCATAAACATAACCATAACCTAAACATGCATTCTAACCCATAGATCTACTTAAAACTTACTTAAAACATGCAATGAGCTAAAGATCGGCTCTTACCTCTTGAAGATCGAGAGAGAGACGACCTAAACTCGAAGTTGGGAGAGATTGGGTTCTTGAACCTCCAAGCTCCAAAACTTTGCTCAAAAGCTCAAATCTTCAAAACAAAGTTAAAACAAATGAAAATCTTGAAAGATCTAGAGGAAAAACATCAAAGATTGGTGAGGGACGGCAGAGAGCTCACCTTGGCCGAAAATGGGGAAAAAGCTCGCCCGTTTTCGGCTAAGGGACCCTTTTATAGTGGCTGGCCAGGCCACGTTCGGGGGCCGAACGTGCCTCCGCATGCATGCCATGTTCGGCAGCCGAACTTGAGGTTCGGCGGCCGAACCTGGACTTCCTCACTTATGCCTTCGGGGGCCTAAGGCACACCCGAAATGCCTGTATGTTCGGCGGCCGAACTTGAGTTTCGGCGGCCGAACCTGAGTTTTCCTCCAAGGTTCTTTTCATGCAAAAACTCATTTCCTTTTTACTTAAAACCATAAAACACATTAAAACATTTTATGAAAACATGGTTTTACCCTTCTAGAGGTCTCCGACATCCGAGATTCCACCGGACGGTAGGAATTTCGATACCGGAGTCTAGCCGGGTATTACATTCTCCCCCCCTTAAGAACATTCGTCCCCGAATATTCCTCAACTAGCACATGCATAGAATCATCACTTCATACACATAAAACACATAGAGACTAACCTTAAAAGAGATGAGGATATTGCTGGAGCATAGACTCCCGTGTCTCCTAAGTGCACTCTTCCAGGTTGTGGTGGTTCCAAAGGACCTTCACCATCGGGATTTCCTTGTTCCTTAGCTTTCTGATCTGGGTGTCTAGGATCCGTACCGGCTGCTCAACATAGGTGAGATCCTCTTGGATCTCCACATCAGGCTCACTAAGAACCTTGCCCGGATCTGACATGAACTTTCTCAACATAGAAACATGGAAAACCGGATGGATTCTCTCCATTGAAGCAAGTAAATCCAGCTTGTACGATACATTCCCAATCTTTTGCAAGACTTCAAAGGGTCCGATGTACCGCGGAGCCAGCTTACAGCAGTCTTGATTCTTTCTCTGATTAAGGGTACCACCCTGCTGGTGATTTCTTCTAACTCAGGCCCTGCCAAGGCCTTTTCTCCAACTTCTTCCCAGCAAACAGGTGACCTGCACTTCCTTCTATATAAAGCTTCATATGGAGCCATCCCGATGCTAGCATGATGGCTGTTATTGTAGGCAAACTCCACCAAAGGTAGGTGCTGCCTCCAAGAACCGCCAAAGTCCAGCACACACATTCTTAGCATATCTTCTATGGTATGGATGGTCCTTTCTGACTGTCCGTCTGTCTGTGGATGGAAGGCAGTACTGAAATCCAACCTGGTACCCATGGCATCCTGCAGACTCCGCCAAAACCTGGAGGTGAACTGGGGTCCTCTATCTGACACTATAGAAACAGGAACCCCATGCAGTCTGACTATCTCATCAACATACACCTGCGCCAACTTGTTCACAGAATAGCCACTCCTGACAGGGATAAAGTGAGTAGATTTGGTGAGTCTGTCCACAATCACCCATATGGAGTCCAATCTGTTGGACGTCGCCGGTAACCCCACTACGAAGTCCATAGCTATATTCTCCCATTTCCACTCTGGAATAGGTAGCGGGTTAAGGGGCAACGATGCTGCTGAAGTTCTTGATAAACTGTCGATAGAAAGTAGCAAGGCCATGAAAGCTACGGACTTCAGAAATAGTTTTGGGAATGGGCCAATTCTGTATTGCTTTTACCTTCTTCTCATCTACATGTATCCCTTGTGCACTAACAATAAATCCCAGGAATAAAACGCGCTCCATCATATAAATGCATTTTTTTATATTAGTAACCAGCTCACTTTCTTGCAAGGCTATCATGACTTGACGAAGATGCTATAAGTGTTCTTCTTCGCTGCGGCTAAAAATCAAGATGTCATCAAAATAAACAACCACAAATTTGCATAAGAAAGGATGCAAAACCTAGTTCATAAGTTGCATAAAAGTGATAGGTGTATTCGTCAAACCAAAGGGTATAACCAGCCACTCGTACAAGCCTTCCTTAGTCTTGAAGGCTGTCTTCCATTCATCTCCCTCCTAAATCCGAACTTGGTGATAGCCACTTTTAAGGTCGATCTTAGAGAAGACTTTAGACCAATTCGTAGAAGGGGTATTTATATGTTTCAATCTTTTGTTTTTCCCACAACTCCTTTTCCTAAAAGGAGTTGTGTTTTTCCTATAACTCATTTTCCTAAAAGGAGTTGTGTTTATAACCCACTATCACAATCTCACAGATACTCAAATATCTTATGTGATAGAGTCCTTTATCTGTAACAGTTACAGATAGACTGCAGATTTTTTAAATATTATTATCTCATAATAATAAATGATTAATAATAATAACACTTTATCATTATTAATTATATTAATGGGTTTTGAGCTTTGAGTCCATTAATATGACATAGCACATCAACAACGTTTTTTTGTGTGTGACCCAATAGGCTCACATTAATTGGCAATAGGCCCAGTCCCACAAGGCCCATAAGTCATAAGTGGCCTCTAGCAAGACATTATGACTACTCAACTAATATGAGGACCAATAGTTCGATAAAGCCTAATAAATAGAACATGTATTAATCCCTTTGTCACATGATATCTAGTTTGAATATAAGTCATGGTCAATGTCAAACTTATAATGTTCAAACTTATGATTTCTCGATCTCTAAGTAGACTGATAAAAATCAAATGATATTGATCACACTATCAATTCATTTGAGCACGACCATGCATTTCTCAGTCTCACTTATCGAGGAGCCCATAAGATATCTCTCTCAGAGAGAGGAAAAAATCCTATCTTGATTGTTCATTATCCTCTACATAATTTCTATTATGCTCAATCATAACCTTTATGATTGTCCGATTAAAGACAATGTTTGGTTATGTCAAAACATAATAGTCCTCATGTTGAAAACTATGACAATCTCAAGACAAAGGATTAAGACATAACTACTTTGAGATTCACTTATGACAATAATCCATGTAGTGATCTCAGTGCGGGTCCATCCAATACTTTGTTCTCTAACAAGTATCTATGATTATTGAATTATATCAATATATACATAATCATCTCATGATTATCAATCAATAATCATACTAGCTATATTTTATTATTATCAACATAATAATAAGTAACCAGGGATGATAATCATTATTATGTAACATGCAAACAAATAATAATGATAAAAACCTCTTTTTATTAATAACCAAAACAACATACAAAAAGGTCCAAGATAATGGCCTAGGGCATATACACTAACAGCAAGGCCATCAACAAAATTACAGTTCAGTATCGATTTTCTATTCCATGACTGGATGACATGCTGGATCAGCTATCCGGGTCTAAAGTCTTCTCTAAGATCGACCTTAAAAGTGGCTATCACCAAGTTCGGATTTAGGAGGGAGATGAATGGAAGACAGCCTTCAAGACTAAGGAAGGCTTGTACGAGTGGCTGGTTATACCCTTTGGTTTGACGAATACACCTATCACTTTTATGCAACTTATGAACTAGGTTTTGCATCCTTTCTTATGCAAATTTGTGGTTGTTTATTTTGATGACATCTTGATTTTTAGCCGCAGCGAAGAAGAACACTTATAGCATCTTCGTCAAGTCATGATAGCCTTGCAAGAAAGTGAGCTGGTTACTAATATAAAAAAATGCATTTATATGATGGAGCGCGTTTTATTCCTGGGATTTATTGTTAGTGCACAAGGGATACATGTAGATGAGAAGAAGGTAAAAGCAATACAGAATTGGCCCATTCCCAAAACTATTTCTGAAGTCCGTAGCTTTCATGGCCTTGCTACTTTCTATCGACAGTTTATCAAGAACTTCAGCAGCATCGTTGCCCCTATCACAGATTGTTTGAAGAAAGAGAAAGTGCAGAAATTTACTTGGACTGACACTGCCAACAAGAGCTTTGAAGAGATTAAAGATAATCTTACTTTTGCCCTTATTCTTACTCTACCCGATTTTGATAAACTGTTTGAGATTGAATGCAATGCTTGTGGAGTTAGGATTGGTGGAGTTTTATCATAGTCTAAAAGGCCGGCCTATTGCTTTCTTTAGTGAGAAATTGAATGAAGTTAGGAAGGAGTGGTCCACTTATGAGCAGAAGTTATATGCAGTATTCCGAGCTTTTAAAACTTGGGAGCAGTATTTGATGGAGAGTTTATTATTTACATAGATCATCAATCTTTGATCCACTTTAAAACTAAAAAATATATAAATAAGATGCATGCTCGATGGACAGCTTATTTTGGAGCCTTTCATTATGTTATAAAACATAAAGATGGCCATAGTAATAAGGTGGCAGCTGCTCTGTTCATTACAATTAATTAAGAGATTGTAGGTTTTGAATTTCTGAAGGATTTGTATGCTACAGATGATGACTTTGCTAATATATGGGCTAAAGTCCAGGCTCACCAGTTTGCTGATGGGTTCTTGATACATGATGACTTTCTTTTTAAGGAGAACAGGTTGTGCATTTCTCGATATTCTCTGAGGGAAAAACTGATTTCAGGAGGTCCATGAAGGAGGTTTGAGTGGTTATTTGGGGCGTGATAAGACTATTGCTAGGTAGGAGGAGCGTTTTTACTGGCAATAATTAAAAAGGGATGCAGGTCGAATGGTCCAGAAGTGCCTAGTTTGTCAAACTCAGAATAGTCATTCGCAGAATATGGGCTTATACACTCCACTGCCTATTCCAGCATATCCTTGGCAGGACTTGTCTATGGATTTTATTCTTGGTCTTCCACATACTCAACGTGGATCTGATTCCATTTTTATTGTTGTTGACAGGTTCTCCAAAATGGCACATTTCATTCCCCAAAATGGCACATTTCATTCCCTGCAAGAAAACTAATGATGATTCTCATGTTGCAAAAATGTTTTTCCAAAAAGTTATTCGCTTACATGGCGTCCCTAAGACCATTACTTCTGACAAAGATGTGAAGTTCTCCAAAATGGCACATTTCATTCCCTGCAAGAAAACTAATGATGCTTCTCATGTTGCAAAACTGTTTTTCCAGAAGGTTGTTCACTTACATGGCGTCCCTAAGACCATTACTTCTGATAAAGATGAGAAGTTTCTAACTCATTTCTGGATGACTTTATGGAAACGTTTTGAAACTAAACTTCGATACTACAGTGCTGCCCATCCCAAAACTGATGGACAAACTGAAGTGGTGAACTGCATGCTTGGCAATCTTCTGCACTGCATCTGCAGTAATAAGAAAACTACTTGGGATCTTGCTCTTGCCCAAGCAAAATTTCCTTACAATAGTGTTGCCCACAGCTCCACAAAGATGTCACCCTTTGCAGTTGTATACAGGAAAGTCCCAGCACATAGAGTTGACCTTATTGCCCTTCCTACAGGTTCTCACAATAGTATTGCAGCAAGTAACTTGGCAAAGCAGCACGTGGATGTATTCAAATGGTACAACAATGCCTTATAGAAGTCAATGACAAATATAAAGCTACAGTTGATAAACATAGGCGTTTCAAGTCCTTCAATGTCAGTGACCAAGTTATAGTGTATTTACGCAAGGAGCATGGTGGAGGACAAAAAAAGCTTGAAGCTAATAAGATTGATCCATTTCGGATCATTCAGAAGATTAACGACAATGCCTATGTTCTTGACCTCCCAAATGAGATGAAAATTTCCAAGACATTCAATGTGGCGGATCTATTTCAATACTACCCTGCTGATGATAACTCGAGGTCGAGTTCTTTACAAGTGGAAGGGAATGACACGGAGCAGCTAGCCTTAGATTTTACGGTAGAGTTGGACTGGACCTAATTTTTGCTGCCGATATTCGATGGAGACCCACGATAGCTTTTCAGAAAGGGAATTTCAAGATGCATGACTTTCAAAAGTGTGACAAAGGCCTTAGGTCTAGACACAAAGTTCGATATGGAAATTCTATTATTTAGGGGGTCAATATTGTATTTTAATTATTTTTTGGATATTTTTATAATTTTGCGTATTAAGGTTTTTTTCTATTATAAATAGCCTTTCTTGTCTATTAAAGACTCACTTTTCAATATTTAAAGAATTTCAATAAGACTCTTTGACTTCTAACCTATCTTTTCTTTTATTTCGTCTTAACTAAATGATATTGGTTAAAACTCCTGACGGAGTATAATCAGTCTTTTATCAAAATATCTTTACATTATTGGTTATAATGGTATAGGATTGCCAGATTGAATAGGAGATTCTTCTTTCTCAAACATGGTATCCTTAGAACTCAGTAGATTTCAATACTGCTCCTCCTTAGCCCCATTTAGGCAGTTAGTGTCTCTAAAAGAGCTTCATATTGAAGGATTTGATGGAGTCTAAGTCGTGGGCCTCGAGGTCTATGGAAGTTGCAATTTCATTGAGAACCCATATCAATCCCTTGAAATTTTAAGTTTTGTAGACTTCCCAGAGTGGTATGGATGGATACTGTAATATCCGGCTAGACTCCGGCATCAGAATTCCTACCGTCCGGTGGAATCTCGGATGTCGAAAACCTCTAGAAGGGTAAAATCATGTTTTATAAAACATTTTAATGTACTTCATGGGTTTAAACAAGAAAGAAATTAAGTTTTGAATGAAAATAGTCTTGAGAGGAAGACTCAGGTTCGGCCGCCGAACATGCATGCACTTCGGGAGTGCTTTAGGCCCCCGAAAGCATAAGTGAGGGAAGTCCAGGTTCGGCCGCCGAACCTTATGTTCGGCCGCCAAACATGGCATGCATGCGGAGGCACATTAGGCCCCCGAAAGTGGCATGGCCAGCCACCTATAAAAGGGTCCCCTTGTCCGAATGGGCGAGCTTTTCTCCCCATTTTCGGCCAAGGTGAGTTCTCCGCCGTCCCTCGCCGATTTTGAGTCCTTTTCCTCAAATCTTTCATGATTTTCATGAGTTTTTACCTTGTTTTGAAGACTTTTGAGCAAAGAGCAAGTTTTGAGGCTTGGAAGACTCAGGAGCTCTTTTCCTTTGGTTTCCAAGTTTAGGTCGTCTCTCTCTCTCGATCTTCAAGAGGTAAGAGCCGATCTTGAGCTCATTGTATGTTTTAAACAAATTTTAAGTTGATCTATGGGGTAGAAATGCATGTTTAGGTTAGTTGAACTTTGTTAGGTTTTATGTGATTATATGGACAATGTGTGTTGGATATGCATGTTTGATGTGTTTGAGTTGGGGTTTAGGATAGTTTGAGACCCCTATGTGTTGATGCAAGTGTCTATGCATGATTTAAGAGAGTTGGATGCTTGATTGGAGGGTTTGGGAGGAAAGTGTGCATTGAAAAACTGAGTTTCTACCCTTTTGGGAGAAACCAGGTTCGGCAGCCGAAAGGACTTTCGGCCGCCGAACTTGTCTGTGAGGCAAGCCTTTCGGCTGCCGAAGCCTGCCCCCGAAAATGGACTTTCGTCTCTGGAGGGCACTTTCGGCCGCCGAAGGTGCCGCCAAACCTGCATGACTTTCGACTATGGAGGGACTTTCAGCCGCCGAACCTGCCGCCGAAAGTGCCCTGTTCAGCCCTCCTTTGCATGATTTCTATGATTGTTTTAAGGTGTTTTAGGGGGTTTTTGGGGAGTATTTTAGAGTCATGTTTATGGATGTTAGGTCCCTCATTTGAGTCCACCTATGTAAGTTCGGACCCGAGGAACCGAGGACCCCAGCAGTGAGTTCAGCTGCTTCTGAGTCTGTTAGAGCTTCAGCTAGACGTGAGTGGAATAAACACTTATGTTTTAAAGCAATTAAATAAATTCCGAGCATGATACACGCATCATGAATGCCATGAGATATACTAGGGTGCTTGCATTAGAATTCACGAATATGATGCATTACATAATATGTTGTTGATGTGGATGAATGTTGAATGATCCATTAGCCCTCATATGTTATGACATGATGATATGATATGGAAGTCCAAGCGTGCCTGCACTACGCCCCTGGCACTATGTAAGAGAAAGACCGGGTGTGGCCTGCACTACGCCCCCGGCACAATTGGTTATGTATGATATGTTATGTAATAGAGAAAGACCAGGTGTGGCCTGCACTACGCCCCTGGCATGATTGGAATATGTAGAGGGCTAAATGGTGACAAGTTCATCCTTGATGTGATTTGTTTGTGCTGTGACGCATTCCATGTTATCATATGTTTTAAATACTATGTTTTATTATTCTGCTCACTGGGCTTTATAGCTCACCCCTCTCCCTTAACCCCCAGGTTTGCAGGTACAGGGTAGACCAGGAGGTCAACAGGAGTAGAGTTATGTTATTGTAATAGCTAGATGTGGACATGGATATGATGTAATGTAAAAGTATGATATAGAAATGTTATGTAATGATGCTTATGAAAGTTTAGAGTTGTGCTTGACCATAGTATTATGATAATCCCTTTCTAGTACATGATCTTAATGTCTAATGATGATTATTGTAAACCAAACTTAATTTATGTTATGTCTCCCCATTGGAGCTTTGATGAGGACTCCAAGGTGGGGTTAATGTTTATGTTTAAGAATAGTGCATGCACAGGTTGAGTTTGGTGAATGAATGAAAAGAATACTTCAAAATTTTTATGTATGTTGTTGATCATGTATGGGATTAAACAGGTTCATAGGAGGAATGTTTGGTTTGCTACGGGTCCCGGCGGCCTTAAGCCGATCTAGATCCTAGCGCCGGTAGCGGTCCAATTTTCTGGTCGTTACAGATACCTTGTGCGGGAGCTTTCCCCATCCCCAAGAGCTTTACATATTCAATTGTCCCTTTTTGACAAAAGCCTTGCCAACTCACCTTCCTTCTTTAACAAAGCTTCAAATTGATGGATGTCAGCAGCTAGTAGTTTCACTTCCACCCACTCCATCCCTTGTTAATATGATCATAGAAGATGATTCTCGTGATGTGAGACTTGAGAAATTGCCTTCTGGCCTGCATGGTCTGACAATCAGCGGTTCGGTCTCCCTAGATCTTATACTAGAGTGGTTGAAGCAAATGCATGTTTTTCTGCTGCTTTAGAAGCAATTCAGATATCCGGCTGTGATTCACTCAGGTGCATTTCATTAGAATTTTTCCTAAAGTTAAAGCATCTTGCCATTTTTCATTGTCCGAATTTCGAATGGCTATATGCATCTCAAGGAGATTTCCTGCAGTTGACAACAAATAGTTTCTCCTCCAAACTAGAATTGCTTCAACTTGATTATTCCAACAAAATCTATAGTCACTTGCAATGGATTTTGCAAATCTACCCTCTCTTTTACACCTCTCTATCATTCGGACCGCAATGTAGAATCTTTCCATGAGTTTGCATTGTTCCTTCCTCTTTAACCTCCTTGGAAATCCATGATTTTCAAAATTTGAAATCTCTGGACAGGGGAGGCCTTCAACACCTCAAGTCTCTTAAACAATTGAAAATCTGGGGATTTCCTAAGCTCTCTTCAATTCCAGATGAGGGCTTGCCTCCATCCATTTCAGTGTTATGCATCTTGGAATGTTCTTTGCTGGGAGAAAGGTGTCAACAGGGGACAGGTGAAGACTGGCCCGAGATTTCTCACATCCCCTATATAGAAATTAATTGGGAGAAGATAAATTGAGCCAGAATACTGGATTTGTTTCTCAAATTCCCTGAAAATTGGAATCTGAGAAAGACATGGTTGCACTCCATTCCATGCCTGAGGGGCACTGCCTTCCTATATGTGTGAGAGTGCCCTTTTTTGGTATTAAGGCACTAATGCGAGAGGCCAAACGTATTGATTGGACCCTTCCACATAGCGACTCCTTTTTACCATTGATCCAAATATGCGAATGGGAATTGACATTGAAAATTTCATGTTATGTCATGTAGCATGATTCCTTTATTATTCTGACATCAATTCTTTTGCAGGTTCTGGTACCAAGTTGCTAATCTGTCTCCATAGTTGCATCAGTGTAGGTGGCTGTATTCTAAGTCCATCTAGGAGTTCTCTATCTCCTTTGATGGTTGAGGCTCTAATATGCTGCAAATTGGTTGAAGTCTAATACCAATTCTGATAAACCTCCAAGAAGTTATGGATAACTTGAAAACAATTGAAGGACTTGATTTGGTAACTGATTAATTATTTTTTTAAAGTATTCTACACATATTTGTCTGCTACATGATGTAATTTTTTTCTGCCCAAATTGGTCTCATCTAGGAAACAGCTTGTATCAATGTATTGTTGCTGCTGTAGAGTGGGTTCTCGGTATGATGAGATTGAGTTTCATACAAATCAGAGCAACCAAATTGGCTTGCTGGCTTTGCAAGTTTACTACTTCAGCTTGTGTCTTGGCCTGTTGAGCTTGTAGCTTAGTTACCTGCTTTTGGAGCCGGCTAATTGCAGCTGCACACTCATAAACTGGGTCTCTAATCATTGCATTTGCTTCATTAACCATGCTCCTTGTTGCATCTGCTCTCTGAAATTCAGGGAGTTCCTAAATATTATTTGAATAAGTAATTAATTCTTGGAACCAAAATTAAACAATTAATCAGGATTAAAATACATATGTTTTATAGTAACAGGGACTATTATGGTTCATCATTATGTTGTATAGCTTTAAAATTTAAGTTGATTAACTAGCCTTAATTTCAAAGCTTGTATGGCAAGCCAATATCAAGAGAGGTTACTTTATTGTGTTGTTGTCTTGAGATTCAATAAAGGGTAGACTCAAGGTGTATTTTGGTAAATTTAGTCCGGTTGGTTTATGCCTTCCTTCTTTTATTCTTTTCTTTTTTGTCCTTTCGTGATACATAATTGCCGTCTAATGCCTGTATATCTTGTCATTGTCATGCGGGATCGTATGTACGGACGTACTGTGTTCTTTTCTTTTTCATCGTTAAGTGGTCATTTAATTCTCTTTGATGTCATTGTTGATACGATCCCGGATATTTTGGAGTTTGTTACCCACGAATCCATCAAGTCGATTGGACTGAACCTCTTTCACTTGGACCTAATTCTTGCCCTGTCCGATCTATCCAAGTGAGGTTTGGGCTGCGTTTTGGAGGATAGACTTGTATATTGGACTTTGATAGGTTACGACCTGACCTTTCAACATGGGCTCAGTTGGACTCAGTTATAACCTGAAGGCTCAATAGTCGTTATTTCTAAGTTAGCCCCTCCCTTGTTTCAATTGACTTGCATAACATTTTACAGATCTGATTTGTTGCCCAAAGCTTATCTTAATCTGCAAGGTCTTAATGAACTCTTCAAAGTGATTATCAGGTGTGAAGTGTCTGTTTCTACACTTCCATGTCTTATAAATTACTGTAAACTTATAAACGTAGTTAATTTTCATTATTGTCATTTTTCATATCTTATCAATTACTTTCTAACTCATAATGATATTTAGTTTTCACTGTTGTCATTTGCCATTTACAATAGGATGAATGGCCAAAACATTTATGTAGCTTACATTTTCTTTTTAAATTCTATTCTATATTTTAAAAATAACTAATTTAAGCTTATACCTTTAAACTTTCAATAATTATACACAACCATTAAAAAACAATCGTTAATCCACTAATGAAAATATAATATCATTATTACATTATCATAATATAATATGAAGTCATGACTAAAAGAATATTGTACTTTATATTTTTTTTTATATTTTTATTTTATATTTTAAAAATCAATTTAATTTGATATTTTTAAAGTTTTCCTCGATTACACCGAAATATTAAAAATTATTAATTCACTAATAGACATACCACGCCTTTTTTTTTAAGACAAAGATGCTATGGTATTATCACATTATTATATTAAATGATCGTTATAATATAATACAAAACAAGTACAGTTATATGATATTTATATTTATAAAATTATTATTAAAATTTATAAAATTTTAATTTGTAATTTTATGGGATAAAAAGGTCAAATTTATTTTTAAATTATAAATCGATGGTAAAAATATTAAATTTTATATTTCAATTTAAATTTGTCTATAAATTATTATTAAAAAATCAAATAAATTTAAATAAAATTAAATAGATAGAGACAAATATAATTCATACTCTAAAATCTTGATAAGTGATATCTTTTTAATGATATTTTAGTGATAAATTTAGATTGAAAAATAAAATTTAATGTTTTTAATATATAATTTGGAGATGAATTTTATATTTTAATTAATTTTATAGTATATAGCATGTGTAACAGTGGTTCAATTAGTGATATAATAATGAATTATTGCTTTTTTAATAATTAGGTATAATTACATTTTTAATGATTAGGTATAATCCGTGAAAATTAAAAAAAGTATATATTTAAATTGATTATTTTTAAAATATAAATTTTTTTTTTATAATTATTTAACATTATATTACAGAGATGACATGTCATTTCTGTTATTGGATTAACCGGCTTTTAACGGTAGTATATAAGTCGATAAAGTTTTAAAATACAAGTTTAAATTAGTTATTTTTAAAATATAAATAAAATTATAAAATACATGATTTTTTTTATAATTATTCTATATTTAATAAATAAACTGATATATAATTTTGTTTGTTATTTGTAAAATTAAGAAATTAATTATATAATTACAAATCATTTTTATTGATATATTCTTTTTTGGAATTACTATACTACTATATATTCATATGTTTTTATAATTATATTTATTTAACTTTATTATTTTTTTATTTATTAAATGTTTTATATTTAACGGTGTGATGTTCAGTTTTATGCTTGCATTTGGTGTTTTTTTTTTACTTTTATTTTATTATAGGTTAAAATAAACGGAGACATGAAATAGATATATTTAAAGGAAGTTTGAAAATCTCAAAGCAATCTTGGATAAAAACAGAGAAGAATACAGATAGATAATCCAAGGCTGCCCATGTTTTGACATTTCGTTCCATGTTTCCATGATTAAATAGAAAGATGGAAAAAAAATTATAGTTGAAAATTTTTTTTTTATATATATTAAGGTATATGCTAGGGTTGCTAACGAGAATTTCATTATAATTTCGATATATTTAAAATTAATTTATAAGATAATAAAAATATATTTTATACTATAAAAAATTGAAATAAAAAATAATAAGGTTAAATAAAAATAATTTATTTAAGTAATAAAAATAATTAAAAAATTAAATTAAAAAAATCAATTGAATCGAATTAATTTAAAAATTCAGTTCGATTTTTTATTTATTTTGATTCGGTTCGATTTTAAATTTAAAAAATTTTAATTATTTCAGTTCGGTTCGATTTTGATCAGAAAAAAATCAAAAAAATCAAACCGATTAGTGATAATAATATATTATTTTCAATAATATAGAGAAATTAGATTGTGTTAAAATTAAAATATTTTAATTAAATTTTAAAATACTAAAAATTAAAAAATTTATTAAAAATTAAAACCGATCAAACCGAATCGAATTGAATCGAATCAGACCGATTCGATTTGATTTGATTTCTGATCAAAATTTATTCGGTTCGATTTTAATAAATACTAAAATTTTAATTTTCAATTTATTCGGTTCGATTTAATTTTGAACTGAACCGACCAAATGCGCACTAGGATATCCACACTTATTTTTTTATTATGTTTTTTTATTTTTAAAATTATTTTAGAATAATTTTAGATAATTATTGATTTTTTACTTAATTTATTATTTAATTTTATAAATTAATACTTATATTTTAACATTTTTTTAATTAATTTTAAAATTAGATTTTGATAATTATCACTATCCACTTTAAATTAAAAATATTATTTTAAATAATTAAAACGTCTATGGATAAATTTGATAATCTCATTATTTTTCTTTTCTATTTTTATATATAATATGCATTTTTATAAAAAAAAATTGTACTAAATTCACTAATAAATATTAAAATTAATAAAAAAAAAGTTGTAGTAGCTGCTCTAATAATAAAATAAAATTAAAAAAGCTAAAGGTCTAAATAAAATTTATGTCAATTGCATGTAATATGTAAGTATAGAACTACTGTTTCATTTTTGTTCCAAGGAAACCATTTTCGAGTAAATATAAAAATAGTAAATAATAAAAAATTTTATTTGCATATATGAATCATATCCAAATAAAATCAGTTTAAAAAAAAAGTATTATGAGAGCACTTACCTAGTGACAAGTGTATTTGAATGAACATAAGAGATATCAGATTTTACTCTCCCATTTTAAAAAAAAAAATATCACGAGATATCATTTCATTATAGAGAGTGAAAATTAAAAAACATTCTTTGCACAATAAATACAATATTCAAAAGTTGTAAAATTTTAATATTGTTTATTTTTTTATATCATGTATTTTAACTAATTTTAAAAATTAAACTTAAATAAATTTTTTATTATCCACTTTAAAATTTAAAATATTATTACATATAATTAAAAGATCTAAAAGTAAATTTAGTAATCTCATTATTTCACTTTTTTCACTATTATATATATTAATTTTTCTTAAAAATAAATTGCAAGTGTTTAATATCCTAATATAAAATAATATATATGCCTGATTTAATTGATATCCATTTCATAGAGTCGGCACAACTGTTATGACAATTTTATAAGGCTGAATATGTTAGGTCTTAAATAATTTCAAGAAGGATGTTCAAGTGTTTGCCTTAATCACCTGGTTTCTTTGATCCGGAACGGCCAAACCATGTATCCAAACTCCACACCGCTGATTGTTCTCTTATTTATTATACAAATAATGGTATCTCTCTATTTTGCCTTATGTATGCAGATGATATAATCATAACTGCTTTTATCAGCTCCCTCCAACGCCATTTCATGCTCAAGGATGTGGGAGCTCTTGATTACTTTCCCGAGTTGAAAAATCAACACCAACTACCACTAAAACTAAAACAAAAAAATAAATAAAAATAAATTCAACAGTCACAAGTAAATTTTTCTTTATTTGTAATTTTTTTAAAACTTTAAATTACATATTCTCTCTTGTTTATAAACGAAATTTCACATACAAACGGACAATTTATTTATAATACAAACTGCTAATTTATTTATAAATTAATTTGTGATACAAATAGTTAGTCTATTTATAACTTTATTTATAACTCAAATGACTTATCTATTTGTAAATCCATTAACGATATAAATCCACTTATAATTTAACTCAAATCAACCTTTTCAAAGTTTAACTTGTTTATTAAAAAATTTACAAGCTTGAGCTTGAATCGAGCTGATTATATACAAGTTCAGGCTTGATTTGTGAAACTTTAATGACTCGAATTTTATTCGAGTTCAGCTCATAGTGAACTCGTATTCAAACTCGATTGTTAGGTAGAATTTAAAAATAATTTTAAAATGAAATTTAATAAAAATATTTTAAAACTAAAATTTTTAAATTTTCAAATGCCCATTAAAGGTTCCATAACATGATAAAAGTCATATTCTACTATTAAAAGGAGGAGGGACTTTCTCTTTCTTATAGAGAAAGAGAACCCCTCATCCCTTATAAATTATCCACGTAGGATTACTGTAAAATAACTTTCAAATTATCGACAGATTTTTCTTTTGGTAATCCAATAAAAATCTGATGGTAAATGAATTATCAATAGATTACGTATGGATTATAATCCGTTATTAAAAAGTTCGTTAGTAAATTTTTACTAATGACTTTCAAATCCGTTAGTAATACTAACAGATTTATTAACAATATTTCCGTTATTATTACTAACGGATTCTAAATTCATCAATAAATTGAGAGAAAAATAATTTATTAATAAATGTGAAATCCGTTGATAAATTCTATTGAAAAAAATTGACCGACTCAAAATCGTTTGAATAAAAGATCTATTCTTTTGGTTATTGAAGTCTTTTTAGCTGTAGTTGATTTGCTGTTATATAAATCACATAGAGCAAATAGTGGTCTTTATTGTTAAGTGTGAAAGCTATATATATTCAAAAGTAGCTTCAATAAATAAACGTGATCACTTTCAAATTCTAATTGTTTATATTTCTATTTTAGTGATTTGCGGTCTAAAACTTCACAAATCTATTAGTAAATTATCAACCGATTGCAATCCGTTAGTAAATTCATTAAAAATTTAAATAATTTTAAAATAAGTATTATTTAAATTTTATTATTAATAATATTTTTTTATTAATTCAATAAAATTTAAAATTATATTATTATTGTTACTAAATTTTTAATTTATATTCAATATTTATTAGAAATACATAGAAAGTGGAAATAAGAGAAAAGTAAATAAGAGAAAACGAGAGAAAATGATAAAAAAAAAAGAAAAAAGAGAATTTAAAAGAAAATAATATATAGAAAAAAAAATTATGAAAAGGAAAGAAAAATGGGAGTGAAGTAAAAAGGTGATTAGAAAAATGAGGAAAAAAGAAAAATGATTAAAGAAAAGAATAAATAAAGAGAAATAATATAAAAATTATAGATAAAAGATTAGAAAAATGAGAAAAAAAGAAAAATGATTAAAGAAAAGAATAAATAAAAAGAAATAATATAAAAATTATAGATAAAAAGAAAATAATAGAAAAATAATATGAATGAAAATTATAGAAGAAAGGAAAAAAAATGATGGAAAAGCAAATGGAGAAAGTAAAAGAAAAATTATGGAGAAAAAAAAAAGAAAATAATAGAAAAAAAATTATGAAATAAAAAAGTGAAATGAATGAAAATTATAAAGCTCTTTATTTGGTATACAATTTTTCCAAGAAAAAATTAAATTTTATCAATAGAAATCAATTTATTTCTATTTATGAAATGATTCATTTATTTATAATCAATTTAAACGTAATAAAATTCGATCGATCTGTTTTATATTTGACAAATTAATAATAAAATTTAAATTGATAATTTATTTATTATTTTTATTATTTTAAAACTAAATATAAATATTTATTTTTATAAATAATAATATTTTTATTTATTAAAAAATATTATTAATATTTTTATAAAATTTAAAATATAAATTATACAAAAAAATTTAGCATTAAAAATATAAAAATTATATATTTTTTAAATTAATAAAATAATATAATAAAATTTTAATATTAATTATAAATGTATTGAGTATATATTAATAGTCACGATTAAATTAAAATAATTTTTGTAAGGAGTAATTTTTAATTAAAAATAAAAGGTAAATTTAAAATTAAAACAAACAAAAAATAAAGGATAGAAAAAAATAAAACGAATTTTTAAGGTCTAATTAAATAATTTTGATATAAATAATTTTTAAGTGAAATCATTTCTTGTAAAATTCTAATAATTTTGTCAAGATTTATTTTTTAATTTAAAATCAATTCTCACAGGAATTCAATAGAATTAAATTTTTATACTATTGGTTTTGCCAAACACAAAAATTTGAGGAAAAAAAAATTATTTCTTTTGAATTCTTTCAAAATTTAGCATTCCAAATAAGGGTAAAAAAGAAAGAAAATGAGAGAAAGAAAAAGAAAATGATAGCATAGGTCCTTTAATATAGAAATAAGAAAATATTACTAATATCAAATGTTATAATTGTATGGAACAGGATCAGAATATGTTTGTGGAATTCTGATAACTTCTTCTATGAGTAAGATGGATATTTTTTAAGAAATAACTATAAATTGGTGGTGAAGGGTTTAAGCACCTGCGAAATTGCTATATGTAGTCAGCAAATTTTGTTCCTACATAATATCCAATTTGTTCCATAAATTCAATAGAATTTATTATTTGTGTTGGTGATGATTAAATTTCTCTTCTATTTATTTTTTATGAACTAGGTATAAACTTATTTTAACTACAAGTTTTAGTGATTCTAAATATTTTATAAATATTCATATTAGTTTAAAAGTTATATATAACTTTAACAATATATTTTTTTCTTATTTTACTTCTTTTGATACATGTATGAATGATGTAAATATGTGGTAATTCTTGACTACAAAGGTTAAAAAATATGCAACGATTAGTCAAAGTAGGCCTATTGGATAATATTAACAAAGTAGATTATGTGTACTTGTAAATATTGCCTAATTTGAAATTATCTAGGAATAAAAACTGAATTTCTATTTTGTTTAATCTTTTCTAGTAAATGTGATTATATGTATGTGGAGTTAGATATAGGGGCATCTATTTTGTAATTAATGACTACTCTCTATAAGGTTATGTCCATTTGATATCTCATTAAATTGAAGTTTTAAGTTACTTCATTAAATTTTTGAATTTAGTTGAGAATTAATTAGATAGAAAAGCAAAGATTTTAAGAACCAATTTAGATAGAAAATTTTTGTCAAAACAATTTAGAAATTGTGTAACAGAAAGAAGAAATAGGACTCTATTAGATAAGGTCAATAATGAAATGACCTAATTTTATTAATCATTTATTGGGGTGATATATTATTAGTAATCACTATTGAACATAACCTAATACTCACATAAGCAATAACTTTTGCTCCATATGAGTTATGGACTAAACACAAATTTATTTTGGATTTTAAAACAATAGGGTTATAAATTGCTTATGCACCTTTATAATTTTTGGATTCAAGGAGAAGAATATGTTCTTCTTAAATACTTCTGTTTATCACGAGTTTAATTTAGAGTTAAGATTTATCCTATCTCCTTATGCTTGGGAAAAGAATTCTAAAGCATGTGATCTCTTATGATTTCAACACAGTTAAACTTCCATTCCTTACTTACTAAATAACACATAGATTTTTTTTTCAAATAGAGAATTAAAATTTATATGAAACGGTCCATAGATTTCGGTGTAAATGGCTAAGAACACAAAGTGTGTAGATTCTTAAAGTCAGTCTAAGGCCTTAAATAGTTCTTGGGACTATGATATATTAGATTCCATAATAACATTGGATTTTATGATTTCAGTGTAATTAATGGGAATTATTGAAAATATATATAAAAGATCAAAGGAAAAATTAGTAATTTTATCATTATATGTAGACGACATAATAATAATTAGAAGTAATAGTGAACATATCGCAACCGTTAAAGTTTAGTTATCATCTTTTGAGATGAAAGGGATGAAGAAGTTGTACATAATTTTATAGTCAAGATTCTAAGGGATCATCAAGAAAACTATTGTCTCTTTCCAAGAGCAATATATTATGAAAATCTTACAGTGATTGAATATGCAAGATTTTAAATCTATAGATACTCATTTTTCTAAAGGAAAAATTTTAAGGCGTAGAATATGTCCTAAAACTCCAACAGAGAGAGCTCAAATAAAAATATTTCATATAAAAGTGAGGTCAGAAGTCTGATATATGCTATAAAGTGTACTAGACTTTATATGTTTTATACTATGAGTATAGTAAATCAATTTGACCCTAGGTAAGCATATTGAATATCGTGAATTAGATATAGAGATATTTTAGACGTATATTAAATTATTCATGATGTTATAAAGGAAATAATATGCAAGTGGAAGACTATAGGGATGCATAAAGGAGAAGAGATTTAGATGAGTCTAAATCTACCTCAAGATATATCTTTTTAAGAAATAAAAAGTTATAATTAAGAGCATTTTTTACTATATTAGGGATATAGATGCACATAACTTGAAAGTCTTTTTTATACATTAAAGTGAATTTTGAGTCCTCTGAAGAAGACAAGTACAAAAGATATTTTTGTATAAACCTTGTAAAGTGATTAAGTTAGCGTAGAGGATAAGATACTAAGTTTATGTATTTAAATCATTATTGCAATAGTGTAATTGATACATATTATTTTATATCAGGGATATAACTATGAGAAGTATGTCAGATAGATAACAAATGTCTCCTCACACGATTTTGATTTTATTATCTAGTGAGATAGTGAAATACAAGACAATTATAGGTTTTCTTTTATCTGTGGATAAAAAATTGGGAGCTCTAAAACTTATAATATGAGATGTCATCTCAAAAAGATTGAGAATAATAGTAGGAGTTAAAATATATTAGTCTTATATGAATAAGTCACATTATCTATCTTAACAGCCAAATGGAGTTCTGTTTTAAAATAAGTAGCTTAGAGAACTCAAATTTGAATATTAAGTATGTTCAAATTATCATCTGTACAATATCTTAAATAGAGACATACAATCAATTATGAATAGAAAGAGATATCGTAGCATGTGATCCATAACACATGTGCTTATGGTCAATGATGAGAGTAAGCGCTGATCTCTACTTGTTAATGTGTGAGGTCCTAAAGATCATAAGTAATCTTATTAATACCCTTAGGACTCTGATATGTTACTTGAGACTTAATTTAATATTTGCTATCATAGTATATTATCAGATGATTATGAATGATACAATCTAATGAAATATTCCTAAAAAAGCAAATTGAATTAAGATTGAGAGTATCAAGATGTGAGGAATATCATATGGAAGTATTGTTGGAAAAATAAGATAAAATAATAAAACATAAGTCGTGTTGGACACTATAATCTCACAGGATTAAACAGGTTCTTCTGAGATTTAATTTCCAGGATCAGGACAATAAGGATTTATCTCTAATTTATAACCAGCAGAAAATATAGAGAAGAGAGAATAAAGTAGAAAAAATGAGATTGCATTTCTTTGTAAAAATGGAGACTATTTATAATGGAAAAAATGGCCGTTGTAAGCGCTTATAAAAACCTTGAGATAATATAATTGTAATACCCGGCTAGACTCCGGTATCGGAATTCCTACCGTCCGGTGGAATCTCGGATGTCGGAAGCTTCTAGAAGGGTAAAACTATGTTTTCATAAAATGTTTTAATGTATTTCATGGTTTTAAGTAAAAAGGAAATGAGTTTTTGCATGAAAACAACCTTGGTGGAAAACTCAGGTTCGGCCGCCGAACATGCATGCGTTTCGGGTATGCCTTAGGCCCCCGAAAGCATAAGTGAGGGAAACCAGGTTCGGCCACCGAACCTTAAGTTCGGCCGCCGAACATGGCATGCATGCGAAGGCACTTTCGGCTCCCGAACGTGGCCTGGCCAGCCACCTATAAAGGGGTCCCTTAGCCGAAAAGGGCGAGCTTTTCTCCCCATTTTCGGCCAAGGTGAGCTCTCCGCCATCCCTCACCGGTTTTGAGTTCCTTCCTTCAAATCTTTCTCGATTTTCATTAGTTTTACCCTTATTTTGAAGATTTTGAGCTTTTGTGCAAGTTTTGGAGCTTGGAGGTTCAAGGAACTCTCTCTCTCCCATTTTCCGAGCTAGGGTCGTTCTCCTCTCGATCTTCAAGAGGTAAGGGCCGATCTTGAGCTTATGGCATGTTTTAAGTAAGTTTTAAGTAGATCTATGGGGTAGAATGCATGTTTAGCTTATGGTTAGGTTTATGGGTTCATGTTATGTTTTTGGACAATGTGGATGTTTGATGTGTTGTAGATGGGGTTTAAGATAGTTTGAAGCCCCTAGGAGCTTGTATGCTCGAGCATGTATGTTGTAGATTAGGAAAATGCATGTTTGGTTGGATTTGGGAGGCAAAAAGGCATGAGGAACCAAGTTTCTGCCCTTTGGTAGAAACCAGGTTCGGCAGCCGAAGGACTTTCGGCCGCCGAACCTGCCTGGGAGGCAAGCCTTTCGGCTGCTAAAGCCTGCCCCCGAAAGAGGACTTTCGTCTCTGGAGGGCAGTTTCGGCCGCCGAAAGTGCCGCCGAACATGCATGATTTTCGTCTCTGTTTGGGAGTTTCGGCCGCCGAAGGTGCCGCCGAACCTGCCTGACTTTCGACTCTGGAGGGACTTTCGGCCGCCGAACCTGCCGCCGAAAGTGCCCTGTCCAGCCTTCCTTTGCATGTTTTTCTATGATTGTTTCATGATGTTTTAGGGGGTTTTTGGGGAGTAGTTTAGAGTTATGTTCATGTATGTTTGGTCCCTCATTTGAGTCCACCTGTGTAGGTTCGGACCCGAGGAACCGAGGACCCCAGCAGTGAGTCAGCTGCTCCAGTGTCTGGTCAGAGCTATCCAAAGGTGAGTGGAATAACTCATTACGTTTTTAAGGCAAATAAATGGACATTTTAGCATGATTCACACATCATTAATGCCATGAGATATACTAGGTTGTTGCATTAGAATTCACGAATATGTTGCATTGCATACTCTACTGTTGTTGTTGTGGATGAATGTTAGATGATCCATAGCCCTCGATCTATGATGTGACGATGTGATATGTACGGTACGGAATGTAAGACCAGTGGGACCCATTCTACGTTCGCTGGCACTATGTAAGAGAAAGACCAGGACCCATTCTACGTTCTGGCACATTGGAATGTTATGTTATGCTATGTAAGAGAAAGACCAGGACCCATTCTACGTTCTGGCACAGTTGGACCATGTAGAGGACTATTGGTGACAACTTCATCCTTGATGTGATTAGCTGTGATGTGATGCATTCCATGTTATCATATGTTTTAAATGTTTTATTATTCTGCTCACTGGGCTCTAGTAGCTCACCCCTCTCCCTAATCCCCCATGTTTGCAGGTACAGGGTAGACCAGGAGGTCAGCAAGAGTATTGAAGTCTTGTCTATGTAATAGATAGTGTGGACATGATAAATTGTAGAATGATGTAAAGTTATGAATAGTAATGTATGTAATGATTTTGAGGATTAGAGATTGTGCTTGACCCAATGTGTAAGGTATCCCGTTTTATACATGATCTTAGATGTTTGTGATGTTCATGTAAACCAACTCAACGTATGTTATATCGCCCATTGGGGCATTGATGAGATCCCACAGAGGGGTCAATGTTTATGATTATGACTATGTTCAGTGCATGCACAGGTTGAGTTTGGTGTATGAAAGAAAAGTTTTAATTTTTATGTATATTCTTGATCATGTATGGGATTAAACAGGTTTACAGGTCTTATGTCAGGCTTGCTACGAGTCCCGGCGGCCTTAAGCCGACCTGGATCCTAGCGCCGGTAGCGGTCCGGTTTTCGGGTCATTACAGAATGGTATCAGAGCCCTAGGTTCATAGGATCGGACCTAGAGTGTCGGGCTCATAGATGTTCTAGAAGGTCAAGCACAATAGGAAGATCATGTTCACTAGGATAGGATGTTGAGTCCTGTCTTGTATGATGATGTGAAATGCCATGATTATATACATGTGCATTGATGCTATGATATGAATGATATGTATGTGATGCGGGTTCATGTGTTTCCACATGAACCATATGATGCTAATGTTTGTGTGATGTGTACTGTTTTTCAGAGAAAACAGGATGAGAGGAACCCGTCGATCTGCAAGATTGACTGGAGTACCACCTGAGGATGAGGGCACGAGCGCCCGTCCTCCAGCATTGCCTAGGGCAATGTCATGTAGATCAAACAGAGAAAGAGTGTCAAGGGACCCTAGAAGGTCTTTTGATGCTAGCAGAAGGGGGACAGATAGAGGAGAAAGTTCCTCAGATGTGAGGGAGGTTATGGAAGAGGAACAGAGGAGGGATGGGAATTTGGATGTCAGCATGGAGGAAGAAGGGACAGGGGAGTCACAGGGAGGCGCTCAGGCCTCGGGGTATGGTTTTCCACCCCATTATCCACCCTTCCTACAGGGTTCAGGGTATCCGATGGGAGGCACATCGGATTACTCCAGCTTTAACCCCTACCCTACCTACATGCCTTATCCACCTTTCTATCCACCTTACACACAGTACCCAGCTTATCCACCCTCACCCTTCTATCCTAACCCGGCGAACCCCACCTCGGGGAATGCTGCACCCCCACCTCCACCACCTACAGAACCAGCAGCCCTAATTACTCAACCTTCTAGACCTAGCTCAGCTGGTGGGAGCAAGGTGAAGATGACAGATTACCTTAAGTTGGATGCTCCCAAATACAAGTCAGGGGATGACCCCTTTGAGTACCTGAGAGTAGTGAAGACAATAACTAATGAGCTAGGGGCAGATGACAGCAGAGCCATTCAGATGGTAGGGTTCACCTTAAAGTGCAAAAAGGCACGGGAATGGTTCAAGTGTTATGTGGACCCGAGACTAGACGGTATGACATGGGAGGAGTTTGCAAATGAGTTCGCTGGATGGGCTTTTCCAGACAGTTCCAAAGAACTGAAAATGATTGAGTTTGAGCAACTGAGGCAGACTGAACACATGAGTGTAGAGGAGTACACGGATAAATTCTTGGAGCTATTGCCTTTTTCAAGGCAAGCTCTAGATACAGATTCGAAGAAAGCCAAGAGATATGTTATGAAACTGCATTCTAGGTACTCCTCTTTGATTCAGTCAGTTGAGAGGGAAAGTTTCCACACTGTGGTGGATATGGCTCGAAGGATGGAGGCGAGTGCTATAGTTGAGGGGTCAGTGAAGCAGTCAGTGACCCAGTCTTCAGGGGTTAAAACCCCAGGCAGAGGAGGGCCAGGTCCCTCTTCTCAGAGCTCAGGTAGCAAGAGGTGGAATAACACCACCAAGAAGCCGAATAAGAACAAGTTTTGGAGTAAGTTGAAATCCGGTCTGGGATTAGGCGGTGGCTCGAGCTCAGGCTCAGATGGTACAGAATGCCTAAGGTGTGGGAGGCCACACAAGGGAGTGTGTCGAGCTGGGACTAATGCATGCTTCAGATGTGGACAGGAGGGACACATGGCTCGGGAGTGTCCGAGAGCACCTTTTATGGGCCAGCCCCAGCAGACAGCTCTGGTAGTGTGGCACAGCCAGCAGCTCCAGCCACAACTCAGGGCAGTGGTAGAGGTAGAGGGAGAGGGGCAGCCTCTTCTTCTGGTTCCCGAGGTGAAGGTCCATCAGCTCCAGCCAGGATCTTCACCATGACACAACAGGAGGCTAACACATCCAACACCGTGGTGTCAGGTAATCTCATCATTGGGTGTTCTGATGTGTATTCATTAATGGACCCGGGTGCATCTCATTCTTTTATTGCTCCGAGAGCCGTTGAGAGGTTGGGTTTGATAGTCTCTGGGTTGGAGTGTCCCCTATGGGTCAGTGGACCCAAGTGTGACCCGTCAGTGGCAGAGTCAGTCTGCCAGTACAGTCCAGTTTTTGTTGAGGGAAGATGCCTCTCCGCCGACCTTGTGGTTCTAGATTTGACAGACTTTGACGTCATTCTAGGGATGGATTGGCTATCTACCCATGGTGCTACCTTGGACTGCAGAGACAAGGTAGTCAGGTTCAGAGATCAGAACGGGTCAGAGGTCGTCTTCAGAGGAGACAAGAGGGGTACACCTAGAGGTCTGATATCAGCTCTTCAGGCTCGTAGGTTGCTTAGGAAGGGATGTCAGGGGTATTTGGCTCATGTGAGAGAGCTAGATAGTCAGGTAAGGGAGCCAGCCTCAGTGCCAGTTGTCAGAGAATTTCAGAATGTTTTTCCAGACGAGCCTCCAGGCTTACCACCTGCTAGGGAGATAGAGTTCGAAATAGAGTTAATGCCTGGAACTACACCGATCTCTATCCCTCCCTACAGGATGGCTCCAGCCGAGTTGAAGGAGTTGAAAGAGCAGTTACAAGAGCTGGTAGAAAAGGGCTTCATCCGACCGAGTACCTCACCTTGGGGTGCTCCAGTCTTGTTTGTGAGAAAGAAGGATGGATCCCTTAGACTTTGTATCGACTACAGGCAGTTGAACAAAGTCACTACCAAGAACAGGTACCCTCTGCCAAGGATCGATGATCTATTCGACCAGCTAGCAGGAGCGGGTTGTTTCTCCAAAATAGATCTGAGATCGGGGTACCATCAGCTAAGGATAAGGGAGGAAGATGTGTCAAAGACAGCTTTCAGGACCAGATATGGGCATTATGAGTTCCTTGTGATGTCGTTCGGGTTAACCAACGCCCCTGCAGCATTCATGGATCTCATGAACAGAGTGTTTAGTCAATACCTGGATCACTTTGTTATTGTCTTCATAGAAGATATCTTGGTGTATTCCAGGAACGCAGAGGAGCATGTCCTCTGCAGACCTTGAGGGAACATGGCTTGTATGCCAAGTTCTCTAAGTGTGAGTTCTGGCTGAGGAGCATTTCATTCTTGGGGCATGTAGTGTCAGAGAACGGGATAGAGGTGGACCCCAAGAAGGTAGAAGCTGTGGCTAACTGGCCTAGACCCACTTCAATGACAGAGATTAGAAGTTTCTTGGGTTTGGCAGGTTACTACAGGAGGTTCGTCCAGGACTTCTCAAAGATTGCAGCTCCTCTGACCAGATTGACCAGGAAGAACCAGAGGTTTGTGTAGACCGACCAGTGTGAAAAGAGCTTTGAGGAGCTCAAGAAGAGGTTGACTTCAGCACCAGTGTTAGCCCTGCCATCTAGTAATGAAGACTTCTCAGTGTATTGTGATGCATCTCGTGTGGGACTGGGTTGTGTGCTAATGCAGAATGAAAGGGTGATTGCTTATGCTTCTAGATAGCTGAAGAAGCATGAGTTGAATTACCCCACACATGACCTGGAGATGGCAGCAGTAATCTTTGCACTCAAGATGTGGAGGCACTACCTCTATGGGGTAAAATGTGAGATCTTCACGGATCATAAGAGCCTACAGTACATCCTGAGTCAAAGAGATCTGAACTTGAGACAGAGAAGATGGGTGGAGCAGCTGAGTGACTATGATTGCAAGATTCAATACCATCCGGGTAAGGCGAATGTTGTGGCAGATGCCTTAAACCGGAAATCACTCGGCAGTTTATCCCACATATCAGCAGAGAGGAGGCCAGTGGTGAAGGAGTTTTACAAGCTCATTGAGGAAGGTCTACAGTTGGAGTTGTCTGGTACAGGTGCTTTAGTTGCCCAGATGAGAGTGGCACCCGTGTTTCTGGAGCAGGTGGCTCAGAAATAGCATGAGGACCCAGAGTTAGTGAAGATTGCCAGGACTGTTCAGTCAGGCAAGGATAGCGAGTTCAGATTCGACAATAAGGGGATCCTCCGCTATGGGAGCCGATTGTGTGTATCAGATGACATAGGGCTAAAGGGAGATATTATGAGAGAGGCTCATAATACAAGATACAGCGTTCACCCCGGAGCCACCAAAATGTACCAAGATTTGAAGAAAGTTTATTGGTGGCCAGCTATGAAGAAAGAAGTGGCACAGTTTGTGTCAGCCTGCGAAGTGTGTCAGAGGGTGAAGCTGGAACATCAGAAGCCGGCTGTAATGCTTAACCCGCTACCTATTCCAGAGTGGAAATGGGAGAATATAGCTATGGACTTCGTAGTGGGGTTACCGACGACATCCAACAGATTGGACTCCATATGGGTGATTGTGGACAGACTCACCAAATCTGCTCACTTCATCCCTGTCAGGAGTGGCTATTCTGTGGACAAGTTGGCGCAGGTGTATGTTGATGAGATTGTCAGGCTGCATGGGGTTCCTGTTTCGATAGTGTCCGATAGAGGGCCCCAGTTCACCTCTAGGTTTTGGCGGAGTCTGCAGAATGCCATGGGTACCAGGTTGGATTTTAGCACTGCTTTCCATCCACAGACGGATGGACAGTCAGAGAGGACCATCCAGACAATAGAGGATATGCTCAGAATGTGTGTGCTGGATTTTGGCGGTTCTTGGAGGCAGCATCTGCCCTTGGTGGAGTTTGCCTACAATAACAGCCATCATGCTAGCATCGGGATGGCTCCATATGAAGCTTTGTATGGGAGGAAGTGCATGTAACGACTCGAAAATCGGACCGCTATCGGCGCTAAGATCCAGGTCGGCTTAAGGCCGTCGAGACCCATAGCAAGCCTGACATGCAACCTGTAAACCTGTTTAATCCCATACATGATCAACAACATACATAAAAATTAAACTTTTCTTTCATTCAAACACCAAACTCAACCTGTGCATTCACTGAACATAGACATAATCATAAACATCGACCCCTCTGTGGGATCTCAATAATGCCCCAATGGGTGATACAATATATGTTGAGTTGGTTTACATAAACATCATAAAAGATCTAGGATCATGCATTAAAAGGGATACCTTACACATAGGTCAAGCACAACCTCTAATCCTCAATATCATTACATTACATAACTATTCATAACTTTACATTTTATCATGTCCACATTCTATCTATTACATACAAATGACTTCAATACTCTTGCTGACCTGCTGGCCTACCCTGTACCTACAAACCTGGGGAATTTGGGAGAGGGGTGAGCTATTAGAGCCCAGTGAGCAGAATAATAAAGCATTTAAAACACATGCTATCATGTAATGCATCACATCACAACTAATCATATCAAGGATGAACTTGTCACCATTTAGCCCTCTACATATTCCAATCATGCCAGGGGCGTAGTGCAGGCCACACCTGGTCTTTCTTTTATACATAACATAACATACATAACCAATGGTGCAGGAGGCATAGTGCAGGCCACATCCGGTCTTTCTCTTACATAGTGCCAGGGGCGTAGTGCAGGCCACACCTGGACTTCCATATCATATCATCACGTCATAACATATGAGGGCTAATGGATCATTCAACATTCATCCACATCAACAACATATTATGCAATGCAACATATTCGTGATTTCTAATGCAAACAACCTAAAATATCACATGGCATCCGTGATGCATGAACATGCTCAAAACTGATTTATTTTCTTGAAACATAAAGAGTTATTCTACTCACCTCTGGCTAGCTCTGACACTGACTGAAGTATCTGACTCACTGCTGAGGTCCTCGGTTCCTCGGGTCCGAACCTACATAGGTGGACTCAAATGAGGGACCAACATACTATAACATGACTCTGAAAACATCCCCCAAAAACCCTCTAAAACACCTCAAAACATCCATGCAAGAACATGCAAAGAAAGGCTGGACAGGGCACTTTCGGCGGCAGGTTCGGCTGCCGAAAGTCCCTCCAGAGCCGAAAGTCAGGCAAGTTCGGCGGCCGAAACTCCCAGACAGAGGCGAAACTCATGCATGTTTGGCAGCACTTTCGACGGCCGAAACTCCCAGACAAAGACGAAAGTCTCCTTTCGGGGGCAAGCTTCGGCAGCCGAAGGCTGCCTCCACAAGCGTGTTCGGCGGCCGAAAGTTCCTTCGGCTGCCGAACCTGGTTTCTCCCATAGTGGCAGAAACTCAGCTCTTCTATGCACATTTGCCTCCAAAACTTTCCAATCATGCATAAACTTATTCTACCACACAAATACACAAGCATACAAGCTCCTAGGGGCTTCAAACTACCTTAAACCCCATTTACAACACATCAAGCAACTCATATTGTTCATAAACACATATTAAAACCCATAAACCTAACCATGAGCTAAACATGCATTCTAACCCAAAGATCTACTTAAAACTTACTTAAAACATGTAATGAGCTTAAGATCGGCTCTTACCTCGTGGAGATCGAGAGAGAGACAACCTAAACTCGGAGATGGGAGGGGTTGAGTTTCCTTGAACCTCAAAGCTCCAAAACTTGCTCAAAGCTTGAAAATCTTCAAAACAAAGCAAAAACTCATGAAAATCTTGAAAGATCTGAAGGAAGAACTCAAATATTGGTGAGGGACGGCGGAGAGCTTACCTTGGCCGACAATGGGGAGAAAAGCTCGCCCGTTTTCGGCTAAGGGATCCTTTTATAGTGGCTGGCCAGGCCACGTTCGGGGGCCGAATGTGCCTCCGCATACATGCCATGTTCGGCGGCCGAACTTGAGGTTCGGCGGCCGAACCTGGACTCCCCTCACTTATGCCTTCGGGGGCCTAAGGCACACCCGAAATGCCTACATGTTCTGCGGCCGAACTTGAGGTTCGACGACCGAACCTGGGTTTTCCTCCAAGGTTGTTTTCATGCAAAAACTCATTTCCTTTTTCACTTAAAATCATGAAAAACATTAAAACATTTTATGAAAACATGTTTCTACCCTACTAGAGGCTTCCGACCTCCGAGATTCCACCAGACGGTAGGAATTCCGATACTGGAGTCTAGCCGGGTATTACATTCTCCCCCCCTTAAGAACATTCGTCTCCGAATGTTCCTCAACTAGCACATGCAAGGCATACAACATATCATACACATAAAACACATGAAACATATAAGAAACTAACCTTAGAAAAGATAAGGGTATTGCTGGAGCATGGACTCCCGTGTCTCCCAAGTGCATTCTTCCAAATTATGGTGGTTCCACAGGACTTTCACCATCGGGATTTCCTTGTTTCTTAGCTTTCTGATCTGGGTGTCTATGATCCGTACTGGCTGTTCAACATAGGTGAGATCCTCTTGGACCTCCACATCAGGCTCACTAAGAACCTTGCTCGGATCTGACACAAACTTTCTCAACATTGAAACATGGAAAACCGGATGGATTCTTTCCATTGAAGCAGGTAAATCCAGCTTGTACGACACATTCCCAATCTTTTGCAAGATTTCGAAGGGTCCGATGTATCGCGGGGCTAGTTTACCTTTCTTCCCGAAGCGAACCACTCCTTTCATAGGGGACACCTTGAGTGTAACAGCCCGAAAACCGGTACCCTGCCGTAACGGCTCCAAACTGTTCGGCGCTAGGATCCAGATCGGCTTAAGGCCGCCGGGACCCGTAGCAAGCCACTAAACATGCTAAACCTCGGGTCTAATCCCATACATGATCAAACTTTTCGTGAAAACTTAAACTTTTCATACTAATCTTTAAAACTTGTTTTACCTAACTTGGCTTGATCTATGCGCGAGAACATAGAACCTCATACCCGATGGGTCATCAAGCTAACCTTAAAACCACGTCCGCTTGGGTCAAGGGATTGAAACCCTTTCTTCCCTCACGGCCGTTCAAACTCATAGCATAAAACAATTCACATCACGAAAACCTTTCATAAATCGTTTTAGAATGATCATGCATAAACCAAGGGATTCAACCAACACTAGGGCAAAGCACTACTCTATCCATTCATGACATTCACATGACATTACTAAGCTTTTCTTAACTTTACTCTATCTCTATTCAACATAGTTCTTTCCATTCATAATCTTTATATACATCATGACTTTCTCTTTACAATCATGTCCATTAACTAAACTAGTCAAGCATACAAAACAAAGCATAACATCTCTTTATATCCATAAACATATACATACCACTATAACAAAACTAAGCTAAGCTATTACAACAAAGCCCATGCTTATACTCTGATACTTCCCATAGATCACTCTGACTTGACTTTAGCCCTGCAAAACTGGGATTAGGGGAAAGGGATGAGCTAAAAAGCCCAGTGAGTAGAAACAGAGAAAACAGTTCATTAATTACATGCTTTCATGAAATGCGCCATATCACAACTATTACACAACAATCCTTTTCACTCCCGCTTGAGTTCACGCTAGCAATCTCTTCCTCTCGCGGGTGATTTTAGAGGGTTCTCGAAACGTCCTTCCCCTCAGGGTTAGACATGACCCCAACATTCCCTCTGTCATAACTTGGCTCCGAAGGAGCTCTCATTGGGCTTTCCTACATGTACTCGCCCGACTAACAAGGACTCAATGACAGACTTACGGGCTATTGAGGTCGCCTTGGTCCACCCATCTCATCATATAATCAACAATTTATGCAATGCATCACATTCGTGAAACTAGTGCAATCATCCTATTACATATAAACATGATGCATGAGCATGCTTTAGGCATTTGATTTTATTAAAATAAAAGATTAAGTTAGTTCTACTCACCTCCTGGCAGACACTGACTGACTCTGCAACTGCTAGCACTACTGGCCTCCTCGGTCCCTCGGGTCCGATCCTACACAGGTGGACTCGAATGAGGTGCCAAACATACTCTAAACAACTCATAAACAACTCCCCAAAAACCCTCTAAAACATCACTTAAACATGCATAGAAAACAACCTTGAAAAGGCTGAACAGGGCACTTTCGGCGGCACCTTCGGCGGCCGAACCCTCCCTCCAGAGATGAAACTCGGGCACTTTCGGCGGCACCTTCGGCGGCCGAAAGTCTCACTCCAGAGACGAAAGTCAGGCACTTTCGGCGGCCGAATCCTTCCTTCGGCGGCCGAAAGTCTGCTTTCAAGCCAAAACTCAGCTTTCGGGGGCAAGGTTAGGCGGCCAAACCATGCATTCAAAGGCAGGTTCGGCGGCCGAAGCCACTTTCGGCGGCCGAACCTGAGTTCTTCCCAGAAGGGTAGAACTCAGCTTCTCATGCATTCAAGCCTCCCAAACCTTCCAAACACCCCAATCCTTACATACTCTCTCCCAATCATGCATACTCACTCCCACAAGCATAAAGGAGCATAAACTAACATAAACTCCTCAACACAAACATTACATAACATACATTGGGCATAAAACCCACATAAATCCTAACATGCATATCTACCCATACTCTACCATTAAAACCTTCATAAAGCTTTATAAAAACACTAGGGAAGCAAAGATCTACACTTACCTCTTGAAGATCGAGGGTGGTGTGATCCCTAACTCGGAGGTGTGGAGAATCCAAGCTCCAAAAGCTCCAAGCTCCCAAAACTTGATCTAAGCTTGAAAACTCTTCAAAACCACCATGGAACTCATGAAAACATGAAGGAGATGAAGAAAGAACATGAAAACGGCCAAGGGAGGACAAAAACTCACCTGAGCTCGAGAATGGGGAGAAAACTCTCCCATTTCCGATCTGAGGGCCCTTTATAGGTGGCCTGGTCGAAGACCTTCGGCGGCCTAACGTGCCCCCTAAACTCATGCATGTTCGGCGGCCGAACTTGACTTTCGGCGGCCGAACCTTGGCTCGTTCAAACAAGACTTTCGGAGGCCAAAGGCACTACTGAAGCCTTCCGATGTTCGGCGGCCGAACTTCACTTTCGGCGGCCGAACCTGGCAAACGCCTCCTTGGTCTTTTTCTTTTCAAAACTCAATTCTTTTCCATTTAAAACCATGAAATCAGTAAAAACCTTTTAGAAAACACATTTTACCCCTCTAGACGCCTCTGGCATCTTCAGAATTCCATATTCCAACGGAGATTCCGCCGGAAGGTAGGGATTCCGATGCCAGAATCTAGCCGGGTATTACATTCTTCCCCCCTTTAAGAACATTCGTCCCCGAATGTTCCACAAACAAACAGGCATAGCATAGAACATAACATCAATCATACATGAACAAGCAAGCAAAACTTAAAAACCTCTCTCCTAAAAGAGAGACACAGGTACTGCTGGAATAAAAACTCCTGGGTCTTCTGGGCACACCTTTCCCAAAAGAAACACCTTAACAATACCCAACCTTCTCCTGAAACTCAACACGCTTCCACTGCGCTTCTCTGATCCTTTCTCTTTTCTCTACATCTTAACCAACTGGCTTCTTCTCACTGCTAACCCAAAACTAACTCTAACTCTCACAGGTAGTACCCGGATTTCAGATCTATCTTGGAAAACAAACAGCCTCTGCTAGCTGTCCCAATAGATCATCCATCCTGCATGGGAATACCTGCCCTTGGTAGTGACCTTGGTCAACTGCTTACAGTTATTACAAAGTCTCAAGGATTCATCCTTCTTTTCCCACCACCACACTGGAACAGTCCAGGGTGAGGTACTAGGTCGGATAAAACCCCTGTCTACCAAGTCTCACCTCTACTCTGACTACTACCTCTCTCTACGCAGGCGCCATCCTGTAGGGAAGGAAAGAAATGGTTCTGGTTCCAGACACCACTCCTACTCCAAACTCTAACTCTCTAACAGATAGTAAACCTGACAACTCGTTTGGGAAGACATCTAAGAACTCTCTCTAACAACTGGCATCGAGGCTGGTTCCCCGACCTGACTGCTAAACTCTCAACAAGAACTCGAACCCTCTGACAACCCCTCCTATGTACCCTACGAACCTGACAAGCTGACATCAAACCTCTAGGCATCCCTACTGTGTCCCCTCAGAAAACTATCTCTGACCCATCCTGTCCTCTGAACTTGACTACCTTGTCTCTACAGACCAAGATAGCACCACGAGCAGAAACCAATCCATCCCTCGATTGACGTCCAGACAGTCAAGTCTAGGACCTCAAAATCGAGTGGAAGGCATCTACCCTCAACTGACACAGAACTGAACCGGCAGACTGACTCTGCCCCAGATGGATCACACGTGAGTCTACTAACCCAAAGAGAACACTCTAGCCCAAAAGCTATCAACTCAACCTCTCAACGGCTCCTAGAGCAACTAAAGAAAGAGAAAAACACTAGGGTTCACAAAAACATACACATCAGAACTTTCAAAAGTGAGCGTACCTGACACCACCATGTTCGATGTGTTTGCCTCCTGCTGAGTTTGGGTGAAGATCCGAGCTGGAGCTGACGGACCTTCTCCACGGAAACCTGAGGAATGAGGGGCTGACCCTCTTCCTCTGCCTCGACCATCAACCTGAAACATGGTTGGAGCTACTGGCTGAGCTGTTCTACCTGGAGCTGCTGGCTGGGACGGAGCCAACCTGGGCACAGTGGGACACTCACGTGCTATGTGCCCTTCCTGACCGCATCTAAAACATGCTGTAGTCCCTACTCGACAGACTCCTTTGTGTGGCCTTCCACACCTCATGCATCTTGAACTGCCTGAGCCAGAGCTCGAACCACCAAAACCCAGACTAGCCTTCAAACGATTCCAAAACTTGCTCTTCTTCGACCTTCTCAGGCCTCTGTTCCCCTTCTTAGTGGTGTTTCCCCACTTTTTATCTCTTGAGGCAGCTGTACTCAGAGTGGAGGGATCAATCCCTCCTGAACTTGAGATCCTGGAATCCTGAGTCTGAGCACGCTCCTGAGAATCTCCCATGCCTTCCTCTGGCACTCTGATTCCCAAACTGATATCTCTTCTTTGAACATCCAACTCCACTTCCCTCATACTAGCTGACATCCTTCTTAGAGCCATTCCTTCTCTGCTTACATCAAAAGACCTTCCAGGGTCCCTTGATGTTCCCCATCTGCTAACTCCCCATGACTGCGCTCTTGGCAGAGCAGCGGTAAAGGTATCCATACCTTCCCTCTCAGATGGAACTCCAGTCGATTCCACAGATCGACGAGCACCTCGCATTCTGGCTCCTCTGAAGAACAACACACAAGCATACAAACATTAGCATCATCATACGGTTCAGGTGAAAACACATGAACCTGCAACATACATAGCATACATACATACATAGCATAACATCATGGCATATCACATCATCATACGTACAAGACAGGACTCAACATCCTATCCTAGTGGACATGATTTTGATCTTTCTTAATGTGCTTGCCCTCCTATAACATCTAGCACAACCTCCTTCCGATGTGCAACACACCGTACTCTTGAGGCCCTAAGCTCTAATACCAACTGTAACAGCCCGGAAACTGGTACCCTGCCGTAACGGCTCCAAACTGTTCGGCGCTAGGATCCAGATCGGCTTAAGGCCGCCGGGACCCGTAGCAAGCCACTAAACATGCTAAACCTCGGGTCTAATCCCATACATGATCAAACTTTTCGTGAAAACTTAAACTTTTCATACTAATCTTTAAAACTTGTTTTACCTAACTTGGCTTGATCTATGCGCGAGAACATAGAACCTCATACCCGATGGGTCATCAAGCTAACCTTAAAACCACGTCCGCTTGGGTCAAGGGATTGAAACCCTTTCTTCCCTCACGGCCGTTCAAACTCATAGCATAAAACAATTCACATCACGAAAACCTTTCATAAATCGTTTTAGAATGATCATGCATAAACCAAGGGATTCAACCAACACTAGGGCAAAGCACTACTCTATCCATTCATGACATTCACATGACATTACTAAGCTTTTCTTAACTTTACTCTATCTCTATTCAACATAGTTCTTTCCATTCATAATCTTTATATACATCATGACTTTCTCTTTACAATCATGTCCATTAACTAAACTAGTCAAGCATACAAAACAAAGCATAACATCTCTTTATATCCATAAACATATACATACCACTATAACAAAACTAAGCTAAGCTATTACAACCAAGCCCATGCTTATACTCTGATACTTCCCATAGATCACTCTGACTTGACTTTAGCCCTGCAAAACTAGGATTAGGGGAAAGGGATGAGCTAAAAAGCCCAGTGAGTAGAAACAGAGAAAACAGTTCATTAATTACATGCTTTCATGAAATGCGCCATATCACAACTATTACACAACAATCCTTTTCACTCCCGCTTGAGTTCACGCTAGCAATCTCTTCCTCTCGCGGGTGATTTTAGAGGGTTCTCGAAACGTCCTTCCTCTCAGGGTTAGACATGACCCCAACATTCCCTCTGTCATAACTTGGCTCCGAAGGAGCTCTCATTGGGCTTTCCTACATGTACTCGCCCGACTAACAAGGACTCAATGACAGACTTACGGGCTATTGAGGTCGCCTTGGTCCACCCATCTCATCATATAATCAACAATTTATGCAATGCATCACATTCGTGAAACTAGTGCAATCATCCTATTACATATAAACATGATGCATGAGCATGCTTTAGGCATTTGATTTTATTAAAATAAAAGATTAAGTTAGTTCTACTCACCTCCTGGCAGACGCTGACTGACTCTGCAACTGCTAGCACTACTGGCCTCCTCGGTCCCTCGGGTCCGATCCTACACAGGTGGACTCGAATGAGGTGCCAAACATACTCTAAACAACTCATAAACAACTCCCCAAAAACCCCCTAAAACATCACTTAAACATGCATAGAAAACAACCTTGAAAAGGCTGAACAGGGCACTTTCGGCGGCACCTTCGGCGGCCGAACCCTCCCTCCAGAGACGAAACTCGGGCACTTTCGGCGGCACCTTCGGCGGCCGAAAGTCTCACTCCAGAGACGAAAGTCAGGCACTTTCGGCGGCCGAATCCTTCCTTCGGCGGCCGAAAGTCTGCTTTCAAGCCAAAACTCAGCTTTCGGGGGCAAGGTTAGGCGGCCAAACCATGCATTCAAAGGCAGGTTCGGCGGCCGAAGCCACTTTCGGCGGCCGAACCTGAGTTCTTCCCAGAAGGGCAGAACTCAACTTCTCATGCATTCAAGCCTCCCAAACCTTCCAAACACCCCAAACCTTACATACTCTCTCCCAATCATGCATACTCACTCCCACAAGCATAAAGGAGCATAAACTAACATAAACTCCTCAACACAAACATCACATAACATACATTGGGCATAAAACCCACATAAATCCTAACATGCATATCTACCCATACTCTGCCATTAAAACCTTCATAAAACTTTATAAAAACACTAGCGAAGCAAAGATCTACACTTACCTCTTGAAGATCGAGGGTGGTGTGATCCCTAACTCGGAGGTGTGGAGAATCCAAGCTCCAAAAGCTCCAAGCTCCCAAAACTTGATCTAAGCTTGAAAACTCTTCAAAACCACCATGGAACTCATGAAAACATGAAGGAGATGAAGAAAGAACATGAAAACGGCCAAGGGAGGACAAAAACTCACCTGAGCTCGAGAATGGGGAGAAAACTCTCCCATTTCCGATCTGAGGGCCCTTTATAGGTGGCCTGGTCGAAGACCTTCGGCGGCCTAACGTGCCCCCTAAACTCATGCATGTTCGGCGGCCGAACTTGACTTTCGGCGGCCGAACCTTGGCTCGTTCAAACAAGACTTTCGGAGGCCAAAGGCACTCCCGAAGCCTTCCGATGTTCGGCGGCCGAACTTCACTTTCGGCGACCGAACCTGGCAAACGCCTCCTTGGTCTTTTTCTTTTCAAAACTCAATTCTTTTCCATTTAAAACCATGAAATCAGTAAAAACCTTTTAGAAAACATTGTACCCCTCTAGACGCCTCTGGCATCTTCAGAATTCCATATTCCAACGGAGATTCTGCCGGAAGGTAGGGATTCCGATGCCGGAATCTAGCCGGGTATTACATTAAGCAATACCAGATCCCCCTCCTGAAACTCTACCCGTCTTCTGCAGATGTCTGCATAACTCTTCTGTCTGCTTGCAATAGTCTTGATCCTTTCTCTGATTATGGGTATCACCCTGCTGGTGATCTCTACTAGCTCAGGCCCTGCCAAGGCCTTTTCTCCAACCTCTTCCCAGCAAATAGGTGATCTGCACTTCCTCCCATACAAAGCTTCATATGGAGCCATCCCAATGCTAGCATGATGGCTGTTATTGTAGGCAAACTCCACCAAGGGTAGATGCTGCCTCCAAGAACTGCCAAAGTCCAGCACACACATTCTGAGCATATCCTCTATGGTCTGGATGGTCCTTTCTGATTGTCCGTCCGTCTGTGGATGGAAAGCAGTGCTGAAATCCAACCTGGTACCCATGGCGTTCTGCAGACTCCGCCAAAATCTGGAGGTGAACTGGGGCCCTCTATCGGACACTATTGAAACAGGAACCCCATGCAGCCTGACGATCTCATCAACATACACCTGCGCCAACTTGTCCACAGAATAGCCACTCCTGACAGGGATGAAGTGAGCAGATTTGGTGAGTCTGTCCATAATCACCCATATGGAGTCCAATCTGTTGGACGTCGCCAGTAACCCCACTACGAAGTCCATAGCTATATTCTCCCATTTCCACTCTGGAATAAATAGCGGGTTAAGCATTCCAGCCGGCTTCTGATGTTCCAGCTTCACCCTCTGACACACTTTGCAGGCTGACACAAACTGTGCCACTTCTTTCTTCATAGCTGGCCACCAATAAACCTTCTTCAGATCTTGACACATCTTGGTGGCTCCGGGGTGAACGCTGTATCTTGCATTATGAGCCTCTCTCATAATGTCTCCTTTTAGCCCTATGTCATCTGGTACACATAGTCTGCTCCCATAGCGGAGGATCCCTTTGCTGTCGAATCTGAACTCACTATCTTTGCCTGACTGAACAGTCCTGGCAATCTTTACTAACTCTGGGTCCTCATGCTGTTTCTGAGCCACCTGCTCCAGAAACACGGGTGCCACTCTCATCTGGGCTACCAAAGCACCTGTACCAGACAACTCTAACTGTAGACCTTCCTCAATGAGCTTGTAAAACTCCTTCACCACTGGCCTCCTTTTTGCCGATATGTGGGATAAACTGCCGAGTGATTTCCAGCTTAAGGCGTCTGCCACAACATTCGCCTTACCCAGATGGTACTGAATCTTGCAATCATAGTCACTCAGCAGCTCTACCCATCTTCTCTGTCTCAAGTTCAAATCTCTTTGACTCAGGATGTACTATAGGCTCTTATGATCCGTGAAGATCTCACATTTAACCCCATAGAGGTAGTGCCTCCACATCTTGAGTGCAAAGATTACTGCTGCCATCTCCAGGTCATGTGTGGGGTAATTCAACTCATGCTTCTTCAGTTGTCTAGAAGCATAAGCGATCACCCTTTCATTCTGCATTAACACACAACCTAGTCCCACACGGGACGCATCACAGAAAACTGTGAAATCCTCATTGTTAGCTGGCAAAGCTAACACTGGTGCTGACGTTAACCTCTTCTTAAGCTCTTCAAAACTCTCTTCGCACTGGTCGGTCCACACAAACTTCTGATTTTTCCTGGTTAGTCTGGTCAGAGGAGCTGCAATCTTTGAAAAGTCCTGAACGAACCTCCTGTAGTAACCTGCCAAACCCAAGAAACTTCTAATCTCTGTCACTGAAGTGGGTCTAGGCCAGTTAGCCACAGCTTCTACCTTCTTGGGGTCCACCTCTATCCCATTTTCTGTCACAACATGCCCCAAGAATGAAATTCTCCTCAGCCAGAACTCACACTTGGAGAACTTGGCATACAAGCCATGCTCCCTCAAGGTCTGCAGAACCAACCTCAGATGATGGGCATGCTCCTCTGCATTCCTGGAATACACTAAGATATCATCTATGAAGACAATAACAAAGTGATCCAGGTATTGGCTAAATACTCTGTTCATGAGATCCATGAATGCTGCAGGGGCATTGGTTAACTCGAACGGCATTACAAGGAACTCAAAATGCCCATATCTGGTCCTGAAAGCTGTCTTTGGCACACCTTCTTCCCTTATCCTTCGCTGATGGTACCCCGATCTCAGATCTATTTTGGAGAAACAACCCGCTCCTGTTAGCTGGTCGAATAGATCATCCATCCTTGGCAAAGGGTACCTATTCTTGGTAGTGACTTTGTTCAACTGCCTGTAGTCGATACAAAGTCTAAGGGATCCATCCTTCTTTCTGACAAACAAGACTGGAGCACCCCAGGGTGAGGTACTCGGTCGGATGAAACCCTTGTCTACCAGCTCTTGCAACTGTTCTTTCAACTCTTTCAATTCTGCTGGTGCCATCCTGTAAGGAGAGATAGATATCGATCGGGTTCCAGGCATCAGTTCTATCTCGAACTCTATCTCCCTAGCAGATGGTAAACCTGGCAGTTCGTCTGGGAACACATCCAAAAACTCTCTGACCACCGGGACCGAGGCGGGCTCTCTAACCTAACTGCTAAGCTCTCTCGCATGAGCCAAATACCCCTGACATCCCTTCCTAAGCAACCTACGAGCCTGAAGAGCTGATATCAGACCTCTAGGTGTACCCCTCCTGTCTCCTCTGAAGACTACCTCTGACCCATCCTGACCTCTGAACCTGACTACCTTGTCCCTACAGTCCAAGGTAGCACAATGGGTAGATAACCAGTCCATCCCTAGAATGACGTCAAAATCTGTCAAGTCTAGAACCACAAGGTCGGCGGACAAGCATCTTCCCTCAACAAACACAGGACTACACTGGCAGACTGACTCTGCCACTGATGGATCACACTTGGGTCCACTGACCCATAGAGGATACTCTAACCCAGAGATCATCAACCCCAACCTCTCAACGGCTCTCGGAGCAATAAAAGAATGAGATGCACCAGGGTCCATCAAGGCATACACATCTGAACAACAAATGACTAAGTTACCTGCCACCACGGTGTTAGATGCATCTGTCTCCTGCTGTGTCATTGTGAAGATCCGTGCTGGAGCTGATGGACCTTCACCTCTAAAACCCGCTGAAGAAGAGGCTGCCCCTCTCCCTCTACCTCTGCCACTGGCCTGAGTCGTGGCTGGAGCTGCTGGCTGCGCTACGCTACCTGAAGCTGTCTGCTGGGATTGTGCCATCGGGGCTGCTCTTGGACATTCTCAAGACATATGCCCCTCCTAGCCACATCTGTAACAGGCTGTCGTCCCAAACCGACATACTCTCCTGTGTGGCTTACCACACCTTGCACAAACTGCATTATCCGCACCAGAGCTTGAGCCACCTCCAAATCCCAGACTGGACTTAACCTTGTTCCAGAACTTGTTCTTCTTCGACTTCCTAAGGCCTCTGTCCCACTTTTTACTACCTGAAGCTGCTGCACTCAGAGAAGAAGAGCCTGGGGTCTTAGAACTAGAAGGCTATGCCACTAACTGCTTGACTTTCCCCTCGATGATAGCACTAGCCTCCATCCTCCTAGCCATATCCACTATGGCATGGAAGCTCTCCCTATCTGCGGACTGGATCAAGGAGGAATACCTGGAGTGAAGTTTCATGATATACCTCCTTGACTTCTTCTGGTCTGTGTCAAGAGTTTGCCCTGCAAATGGCAACAGCTCCAAGAATCTGTTGGTGTACTCCTCTACACTCATTTCCTCTGTCTGCCTTAACTGTTCAAACTCGATCATCTTCAATTCTCTTGAACTGTCAGGAAAAGCCCATCCTGCAAATTCATTTGCAAACTCCTCCCACGATAGGCTGTCCAACCTCGGGCTCACGTAGTTCTTAAACCACTCACGGGCCTTTTTGCATTTCAATGTGAACCCAACCATATGAATGGCTCTACTGTCATCTGCCCCTATCTCATCTGTAATTGTTTTGACCCTCTCAAGGTACACAAACGGGTCATCTCCGGTTTCAAACTGGGGAGCACCCAGCTTCATGTAGTCGGTCATCTTGACCTTGCTCCCACCAGATGAGCTAGGCTTAGGCATATGGGTTGCTGGAACTGTGGGTTCTGTTGATGGTGGAGGAGGTGCAACATTTTCTGAGGTAGGGTTTGCTGGATTTGGATAGTAAGGTGGGGGTGGATACATTGGGTATTGTGAATATGGTGGGTAGTAGGGTGGGTATGGCATCTGTGTGGGATAAGGGGTGAAGCTAGGGTAATCCGATGTACCTCCCATTGAATACCCGGGATTTTGCGAGAAATGTGGGTAGTGGGGTGGCTGAACAAATCCGGAGGCCTGAGTGCCTTCTTGGGACTCTCCCATTCCCTCTTCTGATATGCTAACTCCCAGACTGCCATCCCTCCTCTGCTCTACATCCATATCATCCCCCATGTCCTCTGACATTCCTCCCTGAACTGTTCCCCTCACTGATCTGCTTCTACCCAGATCCAGAGACCTTCTAGGATCTCTTACTGCTCTTTCTCTGTTAGACCTACTAGACATTGCCCTAGGCAATGTAGGAGGACGGGTGCTCATGCCCTCATCCTCAGGTGGCACTCCAGTCAATCGTGCAGATCGACGAGTTCCTCTCATCCTGTTTTCTGGAAAACAGCACAAAACACACAAATATTAGCATCATAGGGTTCATGTGGGCACACATGAACCCGCATCACATACATATCATTCATATCATAGCATTAATGCACATGTATATAATCATGGCATTTCACATCATCATACAAGACAGGACTCCACATCCTATCCTAGTGGACATGACCTTTCCTATTGTGCTTGACCTTCTACAACCTCTATGAGCCCGACACTCTAGGTCCGACCATATGAACCTAGGGCTTTGATACCATTCTGTAACGACCCAAAAATCGGACCGCTACCGGCGCTAGGATCCAGGTCAGCTTAAGGCCGCCGGGACCCGTAGCAAGCCTGACATGCAACCTGTAAACCTGTTTAATCCTATACATGATCAACAACATACATAAAAATTAAAACTTTTCTTTCATTCAAACACCAAACTCAACCTGTGCATGCACTGAACATAGACATAATCATAAACATCGACCCCTCTGTGGGATCTCAACAATGCCCCAATGGGTGATACAATATATGTTGAGTTGGTTTACATAAACATCATAAAAGATCTAGGATCATGCATTAAAAGGGATACCTTACACATAGGTCAAGCACAACCTCTAATCCTCAATATCATTACATTACATAACTATTCATAACTTTACATTTTATCATGTCCACATTCTATCTATTACATACAAATGACTTCAATACTCTTGCTGACCTCCTGGCCTACCCTGTACCTGCAAACCTGGAGAATTTGGGAGAGGGGTGAGCTACTAGAGCCCAGTGAGCAGAATAATAAAGCATTTAAAACACATGCTATCATGTAATGCATCACATCACAACTAATCATATCAAGGATGAACTTGTCACCATTTAGCCCTCTACATATTCCAATCATGCCAGGGGCGTAGTGCAGGCCACACCTGGTCTTTCTCTTATACATAACATAACATACATAACCAATGGTGCCGGGGGCGTAGTGCAGGCCACATCCGGTCTTTCACTTACATAGTGCCAGGGGCGTAGTGTAGGCCACACCTGGACTTCCATATCATATCATCACGTCATAACATATGAGGGCTAATGGATCATTCAACATTCATCCACATCAACAACATATTATGCAATGCAACATATTCGTGATTTCTAATGCAAACAACCTAAAATATCACATGGCATTCGTGATGCATGAACATGCTCAAAACTGATTTATTTTCTTGAAACATAAAGAGTTATTCTACTCACCTCTGGCTAGCTCTGACACTGACTGAAGTATCTGACTCACTGCTGAGGTCCTCGGTTCCTCGGGTTCGAACCTACACAGGTGAACTCAAATGAGGGACCAACATACTATAACATGACTCTGAAAACATCCCCCAAAAACCCTCTAAAACACCTCAAAACATCCATGCAAGAACATGCAAAGGAAGGCTAGACAGGGCACTTTCGGCGGCAGGTTCGGCGGCCGAAAGTCCCTCTAGAGCCGAAAGTCAGGCAGGTTCGGCGGCACCTTCGGCGGCCGAAACTCCCAGACAGAGGCGAAACTCATGCATGTTCGGCGGCACTTTTCGGCGGCCGAAACTCCCAGACAGAGACGAAAGTCTCCTTTCGGGGGCAAGCTTCGGCAGCCGAAGGCTGCCTCCACAAGCGTGTTCGGCGGCCGAAAGTTAATTCGGCTGCCGAACCTGGTTTCTCCCATAGTGGCAGAAACTCAGCTCTTCTATGCACATTTGCCTCCAAAACTTTCCAATCATGCATAAACTTATTCTACCACACAAATACACAAGCATACAAGCTCCTAGGGGCTTCAAACTACCTTAAACCCCATCTACAACACATCAAGCAACTCACATTGTTCATAAACACATATTAAAACCCATAAACCTAACCATGAGCTAAACATGCATTCTAACCCAAAGATCTACTTAAAACTTACTTAAAACATGTAATGAGCTTAAGATCGGCTCTTACCTCGTGGAGATCGAGAGAGAGACGACCTAAACTCGGAGATGGGAGGGGTTGAGTTTCCTTGAACCTCAAAGCTCCAAAACTTGCTCAAAGCTTGAAAATCTTCAAAACAAAGCAAAAACTCATGAAAATCTTGAAAGATCTGAAGGAAGAACTCAAAGATTGGTGAGGGACGGCGGAGAGCTCACCTTGGCCGACAATGGGGAGAAAAGCTCGCCCGTTTTCGGCTAAGGAACCCTTTTATAATGGCTGGCCAGGCCACGTTCGGGGGTCGAACGTGCCTCTGCATGCATGCCATGTTCGGCGGCCGAGCTTGAGGTTCGGCGGCCGAACCTGGACTCCCCTCACTTATGCCTTCGGGGGCCTAAGGCACACCCGAAATGCTTGCATGTTCGGCGGCCGAACCTGGGTTTTCCTCCAAGGTTATTTTCATGCAAAAAAATCATTTCCTTTTTCACTTAAAATCATGAAAAACATTAAAAACATTTTATGAAAATATGTTTCTACCCTACTAGAGGCTTCCGACCTCCGAGATTCCACCGGACGGTAGGAATTCCGATACCGGAGTCTAGCCGGGTATTACAGTGCAGATCACCTGTTTGCTGGGAAGAAGTTGGAGAAAAGGCCTTGGCAGGGCCTGAGCTAGTAGAGATCACCAGCAGGGTGGTACCCATAATCAGAGAAAGGATCAAGACTGCTGCAAGCAGACAGAAGAGTTATGCAGATATCCGCAGAAGACAAGTAGAGTTTCAGGAGGGGGATCTGGTATTGCTTAAGGTGTCTCCTATGAAAGGAGTGGTTCGCTTTGGGAAGAAAGGTAAACTAGCCCCACGATACATCGGACCCTTTGAAATCTTACAAAAGATTGGGAATGTGTCGTACAAGCTGGATTTACCTGCTTCAATGGAAAGAATCCATCCGGTTTTCCATGTTTCAATGTTGAGGAAGTTTGTGTTAGATCCGGGCAAGGTTCTCAGTGAGCCTGATGTGGAGGTCCAAGAGGATCTCACCTATGTTGAACAGCCAGTACGGATCATAGACACCCAGATCAGAAAGCTAAGGAACAAGGAAATCCCGATGGTGAAAGTCCTTTGGAACCACCTCATCTCTTTTAAGGTTAGTCTCTTATGTGTTTTATGTGTGTGTTGCAGTATGCCTTGCATGTGTTAGTTGAGGAACATTCGGGGACGAATGTTCTTAAGGGGGGAGAATGTAATACCCGGCTAGACTCCGGTATCGGAATTCCTACCGTCCGGTGGAATCTCGAATGTCGAAAGCCTCTAGAAGGGTAAAACTATTTTTTCATAAAATGTTTTAATGTATTTCATGGTTTTAAGTAAAAAGGAAATGAGTTTTTGCATGAAAACAACCTTGGAGGAAAACTCAGGTTCGGCCGCCGAACCTCAAGTTCGGCCGCCGAACATGCATGTGTTTCGGGTGTGCCTTAGGCCCCCGAAAGCATAAGTGAGGGAAACCAGGTTCGGCCGCCGAACATGGTATGCATGCGGAGGCACTTTCGGCTCCCGAACGTGGCTTGGCCAGCCACCTATAAAGGGGTCCCTTAGCCGAAAAGGGCGAGCTTTTCTCCCCATTTTCGGCCAAGGTGAGCTCTCCGCCATCCCTCGCCGGTTTTGAGTTCCTTCCTTCAAATCTTTCTCGATTTTCATTAGTTTTACCCTTGTTTTGAAGATTTTGAGCTTTTGAACAAGTTTTGGAGCTTGGAGGTTCAAGGAACTCTCTCTCTCCCATTTTCTGAGCTAGGGTCGTTCTCCTCTCGATCTTCAAGAGGTAAGGGCCGATCTTGAGCTTATGGCATGTTTTAAGTAAGTTTTAAGTAGATCTATGGGGTAGAATGCATGTTTAGCTTATGGTTAGGTTTATGGGTTCATGTTATGTTTTTGGACAATGTGGATGTTTGATGTGTTGTAGATGGGGTTTAAGATAGTTTGAAGCCCCTAGGAGCTTGTATGCTCGAGCTTGTATGCTCGAGCATGTATGTTGTAGATTAGGAAAATGCATGTTTGGTTGGATTTGGGAGGCAAAAAGGCATGAGGAACCAAGTTTCTGCCCTTTGGCAGAAACCAGGTTCGGCAGCCGAAGGACTTTCGGCCGCCGAACCTGCCTGGGAGGCAAGCCTTTCGGCTGCCGAAGCCTGTCCCCGAAAGAGGACTTTCGTCTCTGGAGGGCAGTTTCGGCCGCCGAAAGTGCCACCGAACATGCATGAGTTTCGTCTCTGTCTGGGAGTTTCGGCCGCCGAAGGTGCCGCCGAACCTGCCTGACTTTCGGCTCTAGAGGGAATTTCGGCCGCCGAAAGTGCCCTGTCCAGCCTTCCTTTGCATGTTTTTCTATGATTGTTTCATGATGTTTTAGGGGGTTTTTGGAGAGTAGTTTAGAGTTATGTTCATGTATGTTTGGTCCCTCATTTGAGTCCACCTGTGTAGGTTCAGACCCGAGGAACCGAGGACCCCAGCAGTGAGTCAGCTGCTCCAGTGTCTGGTCAGAGCTATCCAGAGGTGAGTGGAATAACTCATTACGTTTTTAAGGCAAATAAATGGACATTTTAGCATGATTCACGCATCATTAATGCCATGAGATATACTAGGTTGTTGCATTAGAATTCACGAATATGTTGCATTGCTTACTCTACTGTTGTTGTTGTGGATGAATGTTAGATGATCCATAGCCCTCGATCTATGATGTGACGATGTGATATGTACGGTACGGAATGTAAGACCAGTGGGACCCATTCTACGTTCGCTGGCACTATGTAAGAGAAAGACCAGGACCCATTCTACGTTCTGGCACATTGGAATGTTATGTTATGCTATGTAAGAGAAAGACCAGGACCCATTCTACGTTCTGGCACAGTTGGACCATGTAGAGGACTATTGGTGACAACTTCATCCTTGATGTGATTAGCTGTGATGTGATGCATTCCATGTTATCATATGTTTTAAATGTTTTATTATTCTGCTCACTGGGCTCTAGTAGCTCACCCCTCTCCCTAACCCCCCAGGTTTGCAGGTACAGGGTAGACCAGGAGGTCAGCAAGAATATTGAAGTCTTGTCTATGTAATAGATAGTGTGGACATGATAAATTGTAGAATGATGTAAAGTTATGAATAGTAATGTATGTAATGATTTTGAGGATTAGAGATTGTGCTTGACCCAATGTGTAAGGTATCCCCTTTTATACATGATCTTAGATGTTTGTGATGTTCATGTAAACCAACTCAACGTATGTTATATCGCCCATTGGGGCATTGATGAGATCCCACAGAGGGGTCAATGTTTATGATTATGACTATGTTCAGTGCATGCACAGGTTGAGTTTGGTGTATGAGAGAATGTATGAAAGAAACGTTTTAATTTTTATGTATATTCTTGATCATGTATGGGATTAAACAGGTTTACAGGTCTTATGTCAGGCTTGCTACGGGTCCCGGCGGCCTTAAGCCGACCTGGATCCTAGCGCCGGTAGCGGTCCGGTTTTCGGGTCGTTACAATAATAAAATTATAATGGTCAAATTTAATATTAGATTTAAATGTCAAATCTGCAACAGCCAAAAAATCTTATAAATAAATCTTCAACGACCATAAAATTTTTAATGACCATAAAATCTTTAACGACCATAAAATCTTCAACGATCATAAAATCTTCAACGACCACAAAATCTTATGAATCTAAACTAATTTTATAACAATCCCTCACATATTTCAAAATATTATTCATTGTTGGGTTTAAAAATTTAGTGTATATGTTTCAAATCTGGTGCCTTTTAGACTATGAACCAAACCTAGATTAATAAGACTTAACATACAGAGCAATCAGTGAAACTTTTGTTTCTATGAACCAAAAACTCTTTTTTGTATGCTAATATCCCATCAATCTCATAACGCTCCACAAATCTTGTTGTCAATGCTGTTTTGCACTAATAGGTTATGTGCACACCTAGTAGTTCATAAGTGCTCTAGAGATTATACCACAATTTCATAGAAGCGGCCCCGCTCCACACTTATATAGGTGATATCATAAAGTGTATACTGTAATTTATACACCATCTATAAGGGATATGAATATCATTAAAAACTTTCATCTCATCCTCTCATTAATGCAGTCTAGCACTTCTCACACCATAGGAAGGGACAACGACAAATAGTGCTAGCAGAACTAACAAGTGACTTATTATTACCCATGTGAAACTTTTTTATGGGATTTCCAATCACAAAGGTTGAGTTTCTATCACTGTTAATTTCAAATTGGCTCAAGTCCCATTTCCCTCGATGTTTCATCTATTAGTTTTCTCCCTAAAAGTTTAGTCAGAAGATCGGCCAAATTCACTTCTAACTTCACATAATCAATGGAAATAGTTCCATCTTTCAGCAGTTGCTTAATAACATTATGTCTCAGATGAATATGTCTATCCTTACCATTGAAAGTTTTATTCTTTGCAATGGCTATTGCCGCTTGGCAACCACAACTCATTGATACAGATGGTGTTGTTTTATTCCTAATAGAATATTTGTTAAGAAGTTTCTTAGCCACTCAGCTTCAGTTCCAGCTAACTCCAGAGTAATAAACTTTGACTCCATAGTGGATTTAACAATGATATTTTGTTTCGTTGATTTCCATGTAATTGCACCACCTCCTAGAGTGAATACATAACCACTAGTGGATTTTATCTCATATGATTCAAAAATCCAGTTAGTATAACTGTATCCTTCTAATACAGCGGAAAATCTACTATATAAGTGTAATACCCGGCTAGACTCCGATATCAGAATTCCTACCGTCCGGTGGAATCTCGGGTGTCGGAGACCTCTAGAAGGGTAAAACCATGTTTTTATAAAATGTTTTAACGTGTTTTATGTTTTTAATCAAGAAAGAAATGAGTTTTTGCATGAAAATAACCTAGGAGGAAAACTCAGGTTCGGCCGCCGAACCTCAAGTTCGGCCGCCGAACATGCATGCCTTCGGGAGCGCTTTTAGGCCCCTGAAAGCATGAGTGAGGGAAGTCCAGGTTCGGCCGCCGAACCTCATGTTCGGCCGCCGAACATGGCATGCATGCGGAGGCACATTCGGCTCCCGAATGTGGCCTGGCCAGCCACCTATAAAGGGGTCCCTTAGCCGAAAACGGGTGAGTTTTTCCCCATTTTCGGCCAAGGTGAGCTCTCCGCCGCCCTCACTGATCTTGAGTTCCTTCCTTCAAATCTTTCACGATTTTCACTAGTTTTCACCTTGTTTTGAAGGTATTTGAGCAAAAGAACAAGTTTTTGAGCTTGGAGACCCAAGGAGTTAAATCTCTCCCAACTCCAAGTTAGATCGCCTCTACTCTCGATCTGCAAGAGGTAAGAGTCGATCTCTAGCTTATGATGTGTTTTAAACAAGTTTTATACAAGTTTATGGAGTAGAAATGCATGTTTAGGTTGTTTTGAGTTTATGGATTTAATGTGTGTTCATGAGCAATGTGAGTATGTTTGATGTGTTATAGTTGGGGGTTTAGGCTAGTTTGAGACCCCTATGAACTTGTATGCTTGTTTGTGGTTGTTTGGGAGTGTAGTAGAATAGGTTTATGCATGTTTGAAAGGGTTGGGAGGCATTTGTGCATGTTGGAGCTGAGTTTCTGCCACTTTGGAGAAACTCAGGTTCGGCAGCCGAAGGAACTTTCGGCCGCCGAACCCGCTTGTGGAGGCAGCCTTCGGCTGCCAAAGCCTGCCCCCGAAAGAGGACTTTCGTCTCTGGAGGGCAGTTTCGGCCGTCGAAAGTGTCACCGAACATGCATGAGTTTCGTCTTTATCTGGGAGTTTCGGCCGCCGAAGGTGCCGCCGAACCTGCCTGACTTTCAGCTCTGGAGGGACTTTCGGCAGCCGAACCTGCCACCGAAAGTGCCCTGTCCAGCCCTCATTTGCATGTTTTTCTATGATTGTTTCATGATGTTCTAGGGGGTTTTTAGGGAGTAGTTTAGAGTTATGTTCATGTATGTTTGGTCCCTCATTTGAGTCCACCTGTGTAGGTTCGGACCCGAGGAATCGAGGACCCCAGCAGTGAGTCGGTTGCCCCAGTGTCTGGTCAGAGCTATCCAGAGGTGAGTGGAATAACTCATTACGTTTTAAAGCAAATAATGGACATTTTAGCATGATTCACGCATCATTAATGCCATGAGATATACTAGGTTGTTTGCATTAGAATTCACGAATATGTTGCATTGCATATTTTGTTGTTGATAAGGATGAACGTTGGATGATCCATAGCCCTCGACCTATGATGTGACGATATGATATGTACGGTACGGAATGTAAGACCAGTGGGACCCATTCTACGTTCGCTGGCACTATGTAAGAGAAAGACCAGGACCCATTCTACGTTCTGGCACATTGGAATGTTATGTTATGCTATGTAAGAGAAAGACCAGGACCCATTCTACGTTCTGGCACTATTGGATATGTAGAGGGCTACTGGTGACAAGTTCATCCTTGATGTGATATGATTGTGATGTGATGCATTCCATGAAAGCATGAAATGTTAATATAATGTTTTTACTATTCTGCTCACTGGCACTATGTTAATGCATGATTATGATACCCCATTGGAGCATTTGATGAGGACTCCAGTGTGTAGTTTATGTTTATGTTATGTGTATGCACAGGTTAAGCTTGGTAAGAGAAAAGAAAAGTTCAAAATTTTATGTATGTTGTTGATCATGTATGGGATTAAATAGGTTTTCAAGTTGTATGTTAGGCTTGCTATGGGTCCCGGCGGCCTTAAGCCGACCTGGATCCTAGCGCCGGTAGCGGTCCGATTTTCGGGTCGTTACTGAATGGTATCAGAGCCCTAGGTTCATATGGTCAGACCTAGAGTGTCGGGCTCATAGATGTATAGAAGGTCAAGCACAATAGGAAAGATCATGTCCACTAGGATAGGATGTGGAGTCCTATCTTGTTTGATGATGTGAAATGCCATGATTATATACATGTGCATTAATGCTATGATATGAATGATATGTATGTTGTTGATCATGTATGGGATTAAACAGGTTTTCAGGTTGTATGTCAGGCTTGCTACGGGTCCCGGCAGCCTTAAGCCGACCTGGATCCTAGCGCCGGTAGCGGTCCGATTTTCGGGTCGTTACAATAAGATACCATAGTTCATGATACCTCTCAAATATTTCATTAGTTTAACTAATGCAGTCCAATGATCATCATTGGGATTATGTGTATACCTATTCAATCTACATACAACATAAACTATGTCAAGTCGTAAAAAATTCATTAAATGCAATAGACTCCCAATGATCTGTGCATATTTAGATTGAGCAATAGAGTCACCTCTATTTTTCTTTAATTTACAGTTAGGATCATAAGGGGTACTCACTGGTTTGACATTGAAATGTCCAAACTTCTTTAGAAGCTTCTCAACATAATGCTCTTGTGATAGCATTAGACTATCATTCTTCCTTATGATTCTAACTCCTAAAATCATATTTGCCTCTCCCATATATTTCATATCAAATTTAAAGGCAAGGAAAGCTTTTGATTTATAAACTATATTGTAACTCATACAAAAAATAAGTATATCGTCCACATATAAACAAATAATCACATATTCATCATTTATACATATTGTATATACACACTTATCTACTTCAACAGAGAAAAAACCATCATTCAATAAAACTTGGTCAAATTTCTCATGCCACTGTTTGGGGGCTTGTTTTAAAATCATCTAATGATTTATGAAGTTTGCAAACTTTATTTTCTTGACCAGAAACAATACAACCATAAGGTTGTACCATATAAATTTCTTCTTCCAAGTCTCCATTTAAAAAAGTTGTTTTAACATCCATTTGACGAATAACAAATTTATGTATAGAAGCTAAAGCAATTAATACTCTAATAAAAGAAATTCTAGCTACAGGAGCAAATGTGTCAAAATAATCTATATTTTATTTTTGAGAAAAACCTTTTTCTAGTAGTCTTACTTTATACTTTTCAATTGACCCATCTGGGTTATATTTCCTTTTGAAAATCTATTTACAACCAATAGGTTTAACTCCTGGAAGCAAGCTTAATAAAGTCTAGATATCATTTTGAGTAATAAAATCAATTTCAGCTTTAATTGCTTCTTTCCAAAAAAGAGTTTCGGAAGATTTAATAGCTTCAGAAAAATTTAAAGGTTCATTTTGAGCAAGATAAGTATAAAAGTCATTTCCAAAAGAAGTCTCTTTCCTTTGTCTTTTACTTTTTAAATCTTCATTATTATTTCTAAAATCATTTTCATAAATATCTTTATTAGGTGCATGGAAAATTTTCTCAACTTTTAAAAGAAAAATATGTTCAAAAAACTCAGCATTTTTTTTGTCTCAATTATAGTGTTACAATCAAGCACATCACTTTTCAAAACAAGAAATCTATATGCAGCACTATATTCAGAATAACCTATAAATGTGCAATCAGAAGTTTTTGAACCTATTTTTCGTTTCTTAGGGTCAGAAAGAATTACTTTGGCAAGACACCCCCACACTTTTAAATATTTTAAGTTAGGTGTATAACCTTTCCAAAGTTCATAGGGTGTTTCATCAGTTTTCTTATAGAATATCCTATTTTGTAGATGACAAGCAGATAATAAAGTTTCCTCCCAAAGGTTATTAGATGAGGAAGAACTTATTACTAAAGCATTCATCATTTCTTTTAATATTCTATTTTTTCTTTCGGCTACTCCATTGGATTCAGGTGAATAAGGTGGAGTAAATTCATAAACTATTCCTTATTTTTCATAAAAGTCATTAAATAAGATATATTATCCACCTCTATCTGATCTAATCCTTTTTATTTTCCTATTTAATTGATTTTCTACTTCAGCTTTATATAATTGAAACATATCAAACTTCATCTTTGTTTCTAAGCAAATATACTTTAGTATATCTAGAATAGTTATCAATAAAAGTTATATAATATTTTTTACCACCTTTAGTCATAGTTTGTTTCAAATCCCTAAGTTTGTATGTATTAAACTAAGCAATTTAGATTCTTTATGTGTAGTTGAACATAATTTTTTGGTTGACCTAGATTCTGCACAAATCTCACATTTATTTAAACATGTATTACCAATGCCAGATATTATATCAAAATATTGCATTTTTTTAAAATAAAAATGCACTAACATGTCCTAATCTAGCATGCCATAAATCAAAAAAATCAAGCAAGTAAGCAAAAGATGTATTTTCATTTGTTATTGCAGAAATATTGAGAACAAAGAGTCCCTGATTACAATAAAATTTTTCAATAAAAATGTCAATTTTAGTCAGTACAATTTTGTCTGACTCAAAAGACACCTTAATCCCAGATTTTCCCAATAGAGCTACAGAAATTAAATTAGCTCTTATATTAGGTACATGAAGTGCTTTATTAAGTGTCAAAGTCTTGCCAGATGTAAGTTTGAAAAGAACTTTCCCTTTACCAATGACTCTCGCAGTCCTAAAATCACCTAAATACACATGTTCTTCTTCTTCCTCCACTGTAGTGTAGGAGGTAAATGCATTTCTGTTTGTATAAATATGCCTAGTAGCACTAGAGTCTACTACCCATTCTTGCACATTAGCTACAAGAAAATTTTGAGAAATGACCGCAGCAATAATGTCATCTCTTTCAACTAAATTCACTTTTGGTTTAGGAGGATTGTCATTTATCACTCTTTTCCTGCACTGAGGTGCATGATGATCCAGCTTACCACATACAAAACAATGTTCTTTCTTTTAAAAGGTGGGATTATGAAACTTAGGTTTGTAATCAGGTTTCTTATTTTCGTATCTATTATTTGATTTGTGTACTTTTCCTTGTACAAGATTTGCTCTTATAGCCAGCTCTTTACCTTTTACAGCTTTAAGTTCCCTCCTGTTTGTATCTTCAATGATGATATGGATGATGAGATCTGACAGTGTCAACTGCTTGTGCTTGTATTTTAATTGTTGCTTGTAGTCACTCCAGGAATTTGGTAATTTTTCTATCAGCAGTCCAGCCATAAATTCATCTTGTAGAATGATGTTTTCTACTCTAAGATCTTCTAGAAGTTTATGGTACTCATTGATTTGCATTTTGATGTCTTTTTCTTCAATCATTTTCCATTTATAAAAATTGCCAATTATAAATTTTTATTTTCCAGCATCCTCAACGGTATATTTTAGGTTCATTGAATCCCATATTTCCTTGGCTTCCTTGTAGGAACAGTAGACATCAAAGACATCATTAGAAAGAGTACTGATAATTGTATGCCTACATACCTTATTAGAATAGATCTAGACTTCATGCAACTTTGGATCAACAGTAGGTACAGGTCTTGATTTTATAAGTGCTGAAGCAATGCCATGCATGTCAAGTATTTAAAAAGTTCTCTTTTGCCATCTTTTAAAATTCTGACCCAAAAAAACTTCAATTTTCAATATGTTAGGAAAAGGTTTGGCGTATGGAACAGTAGGCAGAAGAGAAGCAGAGACAGTGACAACGTTTGGTTCCATCTGTGTAAAGTTTGTTAAATCCTTAAGATTGTTGGAAAAACAGGATAAAATAATAAAACCTGAGTCATGTTGGACACTGTCCTTAAGGATTTATTTTGTAATCCACCAGGATTAAACATGTTCTTATAGGATTTAATTTTCATGATCAGAACAACAAGGATTTATCCTTAATTTATAACTCAGCAGAAAACATAGAGAATAGAGAATAAAGTAGAAAAATGATATTGCATTTCTTTGTAAAAATGGAGGCTATTTATAGTGGAAAAATGGTTGTTGTAAGCGGTTATAAAAATCTTGAGATAATATAATAAAATCATAACGATCAGATTTAATATTAGATTTAAATATCAAACTTGCAACACCCAAAAAAATCTCATAAATAAAATCTTCAACGATCATAAAATCTTCAACGACCACAAAATCTTTTAAAATCTAAACTAACTTTTCAATAAGTATCACATTAGCTTTGTATTCATTGACTGGTCAATTATGTTTATCTTTGGATAAAACATAATTATGGACATAAAAGAAAATAATTGAGATTATATGGATATTTAATGTTATAAATGATATAGGGTATTGCATACTACAACTACTCTGAATTTCGCTATTCAAGTGGTAATATTGCTCTAATAGACATATAATATTTGAGCTCTCGAAATATGTACAGGTCATATAGTTTATTTATTAAGTATAAAAATTACGGTGTATATATCATCATTCTCTATCATGTATGAGTAGGAGATAAAAGAAATTATACAGTCAGGATAAAGCTGAAAAAAATCTAAAATAAGGTTATAAATCTTATTTATAATAATCCAATTTTAATTTATTTTATATAAATTAAATAAAAAAATTTAAATTTTAAATCTTTAGCAGCATGTAACTGCTTCTACGTGGGTGGTGGACATAATTGCCCACCAACTCCCTTTTCTCTCCATCTATGGTGAATGAGATGAGTAGATTACTCTCTCTGTGTTCTATAAAAAAAAAAAAAAAAATCTCTGCTCTCTATTTCTCAAAGATTATTGAGTATCAAAACAATTTATTTTTGGAGAACAAAAAGTTTGCTATTAATTTTTTTTTTGAGTTATTTTATGTGGATGTTCGGTTATTTTCTGTGAATGTCGGGCTATCTTCTGTATGCATCAGGTGACCTTCCATGTTCGTGTGGAACAAAAGATATCGACAGTAAAATCTGAAAATATCTAGATACTTGGATTATTGTGGAATACACTACAATTTCATATAACAATTAGACTATAAATTATATATATAGTTCATAAAAAATCGTAATTATGTATGAATTATGTGATATAAGATAAATTTTAGGGTGTTGTTTAGTTTATTTGGATCGTGAAAAATTTATGAAATTTCCAACAACACGAGAAGGGAAGAATTATAAATTTATTTTATTTCTTTTTATTTTATCTTAAAATTTTTAATTTGATTGGTTAATGTGTATTAGTGTTTTATTTAAATTCAAATTGGTGAAAGAATGTCCTGGCAGAGTCATCTACTGGCAAAACCAGACCTGCACTCCTCGATCGCCTAACCTTTCCGAGACCACACCCTTGTCTTGGGATTAGGTGTAATACCCGGCTAGACTCCGGTATCGGAATTCCTACCGTCCGGTGAAATCCTGGATGTCGGAAACCTCTAGAAGGGTAAAAGTATGTTTTTATGATATGTTTTCATGTTTTTAATAATTTTGAGTATGTTTTTAAATGAGTTTTTGCATGAAAAGTCTTTGGAGGAAAACCCAGGTTCGGCCGCCGAAAGTCAAGTTCGGCCGCCGAACATGCATGCGTTTTGGAGGCACGTTAGGCCCCCGAAAGCATGAGTGAGGGAAGTCCAGGTTCGGCCGCCGAACCTCATGTTCGGCCGCCGAACATGGCATGCATGCGGAGGCACATTCGGCCCCCGAACGTGGTCTGGCCAGCCACTATAAAAGGGTCCCTTAGCCGAAAACGGGCAAGCTTTTCCCCATTTTCGGCCGAGGTGAGCTTTCCGCCGTCCCTCACCCATTTTTGACGTTCTTCCTCTAAATCTTTCAAGATTTTCACTTGTTTTCACTTGGTTTGGAAGATTTAAGCTTTTGAAACAAGTTTTGGAGCTTTGGGAACTCAGGAACTCATTTTCGTGGATCTCCAAGTTTAGGTCGTCTCCCTCTCGATCTTCAAGAGGTAAGAGCCGATCTTAAGCTCCTCATGTGTTTTAAGTAAGTTTTAAGTGATTTTATGGGATAGAATGGCATGTATAGGGTTGTATGAGTTTTTAAGCGAATGTTAGGTTTTATGTGATTTATGAACAATGTGGCATGTTTGAGTATGCTTGAAGTGTTGTAGTTGGGGTATTTGATGTTTTGAGGCCCCTAGGATCTTGTATGCATGTTTTAAGTGAGGTATATGCATGATTGGTGAGTTTGGAGGCAAAAATGCACAGAGGAACCGAGTTTCTGCCCTTTGGCAGAAACCAGGTTCGGCAGCCGAAGGCACTTTCGGCCGCCGAACATGGCTGGGGAGGCAGGCCTTTCGGCTGCCGAAGTTGCCCCCGAAAAGAGACTTTCGTCTCTGTCTGGGACTTTCGGCCGCCGAAGGTGCCGCCGAACCTACCTGAGTTTCGTCTCTGTCCAGGACTTTCGGCCGCCGAATGTGCCGCCGAAAGTGCCCTGTTCAGCCACTTCATGCATATCTCTATGTGATATTTTCAGGATGTTTTAGGGGGTTTTTGGGGTATTTATGAGAGTTATGTTTGTGTATGTTTGGTCCCTCATTGGAGTCCACCTGTGTAGGTTCGGACCCGAGGAACCAAGGACCCCAGCAGTGAGCCAGCTGCTACAGATTTTGTCAGAGTCAGCCAGAGGTGAGTGGAACTAAGCTTAACCTTTTTAAATTAAGAAATGAAATGCTTTTATCATGCTTCATGCATCATGTTCATATTATAGGTTGTTTGCATTAGAATTCACGACTATGCCGCATTGTATTGTTGTGATGGATGATAGTGGATGGACATTAGGATGATTCATTAGCCTTCTATATACGAAGTCCTGTGGTGCCCATAATAGGGCCGGGCAATACGAAGTCCTGTGGTGCCCATAATAGGGCCGGGCAATAACTCCGAGTATGAAGTCCTGTGGTGCCCATAATAGGGCCGGGCAATACGAAGTCCTGTGGTGCCCATAATAGGGCCGGGCATGGAGTTGAGGGATTTTTGAATCAGTCCATCCGTGATGTGATTTGTTTGTGCAGTGACGCATTTCATGATAGCATGTTTTAAATATTCTTTTTATAGTTCTACTCACTGGGCATCTAGCTCACCCCTCTCCCCTAACCCCCAGGTTTGCAGGTACGGGATAGATAGAGAAGGCAAGAAGAGAAAAAGTCATATGTATGTAATAGTTAGTTTGTGGACATGACAAATGTATTATGATGACATGTAAAAGATTACAGTATGTATGTAATGAGGTTATTGAGGATAGAGTTGTGTTTGACCATAGTATATTGTTAATCCCTTTTGTATATACATGATCTTATGTTATGATGTTTATGTAAACTAACTCAACACAGGTTGTTTAGCCTTTAAGGCTTGATGAGATCCCACAGAGGGACTATGTTATGTATATGTTCAGAGTATGTACAGGTTGAGTTAGTTGATGACAGTATGTATGAAGAAAAGTTTTAATTTTTATGCATGTTGTTGATCATGTATGGGATTATACAGGTTTACAGGTTATATGTCAGGCTTGCTACGGGTCCCGGCGGCCTTAAGTCGACCCGGATCCTAGCGCCGGTAGCGGTCCGGTTTTCCGGGTCGTTACAGAATGGTATCAGAGCCCTAGGTTCATATGGTCGGACCTAGAGTGTCGGGCTCATAGATGTTATAGAAGGTCAAGCACAATAGGAAGGTCATGTCCACTAGGATAGGATGTTGAGTCCTGTCTTGTATGATGATGTGAAATGCCATGATTTTGTACATGTGCATTGATGATATGCTATGCTATGTGATGTATGTGATGAGGGTTCATGTGTGCCCACATGAACCATATGATGCTAATGTTCGCTTGTTATGAGCTGTTTTTCAGAGAATAGGATGAGAGGAACTCGTCGATCTGCGCGATTGACTGGAGTGCCACCTGAGGATGAGGGCACGAGCGCCCGTCCTCCTACATTGCCTAGGGCAATGTCTTGTAGAGCCAACAGAGAGAGAGTGTCAAGGGACACTAGAAGGTCTTTTGATGCTAGCAGAAGGGGGACAAATAGAGGAGGAAG